>NW_008360328.1:445361-463797 GCF_000622305.1 Nannospalax galili
TATTTATTTATTTATTTATTTTATTTATTTATTATTTGGCCTTTTTGAGACAGGGTCTCCCTGTAGCCTCAGCTAGCCTGGAACTCAACTATGTAGACTAGGCTGACCTCAAACTGACAGAGATCCCCGAGCCTCTGCCTCCTGAATGCTGGGATTAAAGGTGTGCACCACCACACTTGGCTTATTATTTTTATGTGTATGAGTGTATTGCCTGCATGTAGGTAAGTACACCTCTGTCATGCAATGCCCTTGGAGGTCAGAAGAGGGCGTCAGATCTCCTGGAAACTGGAGTTATGGATGGTTATTAGTTGTCATGTGAGTGCTGGAGCAGAATCCAGGTCCTTTACAAGAGCAGCCAGTGCTCTTAACCACTGAGCCATCTTCCAGCCTCTTTCAATTTTTTTCGGGGGGGGGGTCTTTTTGAAGCAGGGTCTCCTTGTAGCCCCAGCTGTCCTGGAACTCACTATGTACACCAGGCTGGCCTTGAACTCACAGAGATCTGCCTGCCTCTGCCTCCCAAGTGTTGGGACTACAGGTGTGTGCCACCATGCCCGGCTACCCCTTTCAATTTTTATGTGCTACATTGTTTTGATTTTTACAGTGACTATGTAGTATACTTCATAAAATTTAAAAACGTATTTATTTTTATTTATTTTATTTTTTTCTGTGTGTATTTTTATTTTATGTGTATGAGTGTTATGCCTGCATGTCGTGCAGTGCCCAAGGAGGATAGAAGAGGGCATTGGATCCTCTGGAACTGGAATTTTGGACAGTTGATAGAGGCCGTGTGGGTGCTTGGATTTGGGTGTTCTACAAGAATAGCCAGTGCTCTTAACCACTGGGCCATCTCTCCAGCCACATAAAAGTAATTTTTTTTTTTTTTTTTTTGGTCTTTTTTGAGATTGGGTCTCCCTGTAGCCCTAGCTGTCCTGGAACTCATTAGGTAGAACAGGCTGTCCTGGGAACTCAAAGATTTGCCTGCTTCTGCCTCCTGAGTGTTGGGATTAAAGGTGTGAGCCACCACCCCTGGCCCATAAAACTAATTTTAAAAATAGTACATATAGGGAGCTGCAGAGCTAGCTCAGTGGTTAAGAACACTGACTGTTCTTGCAGAAGACCTGGGTTCAAACCCCGGCACCCACATGACAGCTAACAACTGTCCGTAACTCCAGTTCCAAAGGATCCAACAGCCTCTTCTGTCCTCCGCGGGCATTGCACGATATGGGTACACTTTATCTACATGCAGGCAATACATGCATACACATAAAATTAATGAATAAAATATTTTAAAAAAAATAGTACACATAAACTGGGTGTGGTGGCCTAGTACATATAAGCCAGGCATGATTGCAATGCCTTTAATACCAGCACTCAGAAGGCAGACACAGGCCAATCTCTGTGAGTTCCCAGGACAGCCTGGTCTACCTAGTGAGTTCCAGGACAGTTGGGGCTACAGGGAGATCCTGTCTCAAAAAGACCAAAGAAAAAAGTACATATAGTATATCCTAGGTAGGCATGGTGGCACATACCTTTTCCCAGCACTGAAGAGGCAGAGGCAGGCAGAGCTCTGTGAGATTAGCCCAGCCTGATCTACATAGTGAGTTCCAGGACAGCTGGGGCTACAGGGAGACTGTCTTTAAAAAAAAAGTGGGGGGCAGGTTAGAGAGATGGTTCAGTGGTCAAGAGTACTGGATGCTCTTGCAGAGGACCCAGGTTCAGTTTCCAGCACTCACCCTATGGTGGCTGACATCCATCTGTAATTCCAGTTCTAGGGGATCTGACACCCTCTTCTGGCCTCTATGGATATTGTACCATACAGGTGCACTTACATATATGCAGGCAAAACACTCATACACACAAAATAAAGTATATTCCTGAGTGCTCCAATGAGTGGCAAAAGGGAAATCTCCAGAAACTTCTGAAGTTGTTTCTCTCTCTCTCACCTATAAAGTGGGGATAATGATAATACCTACCTCCTTAATTAGGGTTGTTTTGAAAATGAAATGAGTTGTCATAAGGAAGCACTTTAGAACAGTAGTAGTTGTTATCCTGAAGCCAAGAGCTGAAAGGCAAATGGAAGTCAGCTAGCTAGTCTGGTGTGTGTCACCATGCCTGCAATCCCAGCACTTGGGAGCTGGAGGCAGGAGGATAGAGTTCAAGGCTATCCTTAACTACATAGCTACATAGTAAGTTCAAGGCTAGCCTGGGCTAGATGAGACTCTCTCACAAAAGCAAACACTGGACATGATAGTGCACAGCTTTAATTCCAGCACTTTGGAGGCAGAGGCAGGCAGATATTTGTGAGTTCCAGGCTTGGTCAGCCAGAACTACGGTGTGTATGTTGGGTGGGTGGTGGGTGGTTTATTTTATTTTATTTTAATTCTTTGAAAATCCTAACTAGTTTATTGGGCTTGCTAACAGAGCATAAGGTGGAGGTTTATTTACAGAAGAGCAGGCACCCCCCACCCCATTTATGGCTGCACTGGAAAGTCCACACTCAAATATAGATCCTGTGAGTTGGGGGTGGGTGTTTTAAAAAGCTTGTTAAAGTCAGCCAGGGGTGGGAGAAGACTCTGGAAAAGGGAATACCACATGGATCATGGTTTCTCCTTAGCATCTCTCCACAGCGGGGAAACCTCAACACTCGGCTTAGGAAGCTAGATGAGCTGCAGGAGTTCAGTGCTATCGTCCTGGCTGTGGCTGGCCTACAGCGCCTGGGCTGGCAGAACCGGGTGGGACAGGTAGGGGCTGCCCCAGTCTACTTCCCACTTAATCTACATCCCCTTTTGCTTGTGCTATTTCTTGGCCATTCTCCTGGTAACTCTACAAGTCAGAAGTGACCCCAGGCTAGGGAGACTGGGATTAGAAGCCAGACTCTCACTTGTGCCTCCCCAGGCTGTTTAGCCAGATAGGCAACCAGATGTCACTGCTTTTGGACACTCCTACTTCACCCCTCTCTGTTCTGCCTTCACAGATCTTGCACCCAGAGGAATGCATGTATGCTGTAGGCCAGGTAAGCATGGCTGGAGAAGGCTTTGTTGATGTGCCCTTCCCTTTTGTTTTCTGGTCTCAGCAGATGCTAGTACATGCCTTTAATCCCAGCACTTGGGAGGCAGAGGCAGGCGGATCTCAGATTTCAAGGCCAGCTTGGTCTACTTAGTAGGTTCAGATAGCCAGGCTACATAGTGAGACCCTGTCTCAAGAAACAAACAAAAAACCTGGTCTTGGGCTGGAGAGATGGTGGCTAACAACTGGCTGTAACTCCAGTTCCAGGTGATCCAATACCCTCTTCTGACCTCCATGGCAGTGTACTTAAAGACATGCAGGCAATATACTCATACACATAAGTAAAAATATTGCCAGGGGTGGTGGTTCACAACTTTAATCCCAGCACTTGGGAGGCAAAGAGAGGCAGATCTCTGTGAGTTCAAGACTAGCCTGAGTCGATAGTGCATTCCATGCCAGCTGGGGCTACAGGGATCCTGTCTCAAAAAGACCAAAAAAACAAAACAAAACAAAACAAAAACCCCATTAACAATATTTAAAAAAAATAACTGGTCTTATAACATTTGGCATCTGCTTCCCCTGAATACAGTGTGCAGGGATGCAGGTAGAGGCAGGGTAGTTCCCATCCTCAGCTCCACTGATTGCTTTTCCTTCAGGGAGCCCTTGCGGTAGAAGTCCGAGCCAAGGACCAGTATATCTTGGATTTAGTGGGTGTGTTGCATGATCCTGAGACTCTTCTCCGCTGCATTGCTGAAAGGGCCTTCTTGAGGCACCTGGTAAGGCATGTGCGCCTCCTCTGGCCAGGTCTTGGGGAACTAGGAAGGGCATTTAGGGGGCATCTTTAATGAGTTACTGTGTACACGACCCAGCCTTTCTAGTTTGTGGTCACATGGTAGTAGTGAGGGCCCTTGGAGCTCATAGGAACTTCCCATTGCAGGAAGGGGGCTGCAGTGTGCCAGTAGCAGTGCATACAATGATGAAGGATGGGCAAGTAAGCAGGGAGTGGGGGAGGGGGGAGATGAGGGAGGGACTGTGGCATCTCTCCATGTGCACCCCAGGTGTCTAAGCAGTCCCTTCTCAGAACATGCTGAAGCAACCATTTTGTTTCCTAGCTGTACCTGACTGGGGGAGTCTGGAGTCTAGATGGCTCAGATAGCATGCAAGAGACCATGCAGGCTGCCATCCATTCTCCTCAGGTACGGAGTTCAGAGGACCAGGGAGGAATCAACAGACATGCTTGTAATCTTTCCTTTCATTCACCAAATCTTATCTCCTTCCTTCATCCAGGAAGATGATGGCCCAGAGGATGACCCACAGCTGGTAGGCATCACTGCCCACAATATTCCACGTGGAGCCCAGCTAGCTGCTGAGAATTTGGGCATCAGCCTGGCCAGCTTATTGCTGAACAAAGGGGCCAAGAACATCTTGGATGTTGCACGGCAACTTAATGATGCACACTAACTGGTCTGTGGGGCACAAGAACCCAAGTTGTCACTTTCCAGTGCCTGCATCTGGCTCTCAGTGCCCTGTGCTCCCTAATGGGGGAGACTGAACTGCAGGGTGTTGACTTCCAGACCTGCCTCACCTTGAGGCCTTGATGACTGCCTTTCTTTAATAGTTGGGGGCTTTAGAAAAAAGTCCATGCCAATCTTTGAATGTAAACAGTGCTATCAATAAACCAGCTCTGAATGTGGTTGTTTTGGAGGGGTTGGGGAAAAGATGAATAAATCTGGGACTTATGTTGCAAAGCATCTTTGTGTGTGTGTGTGTGTGTCTTCCTGTAGCCCCAGAAAGCAAGAGAAAGCAGCTTCCAACTCCTGTGGCCTGCCTCTCCAGTTAGGAGAGTCTATCTGTGAGATGGCCTCTCCCACTCCCACTGCAGTTATCTCTACAGCTCCACCAACCCCCATGGGATCAACCCAGGGCCTCACAGGCTAGGCATGTGCTCTACCACTGAGCTACAGCCCAGTCCAGGTCCTACATCTCGTCCAAAATAAAGACACTCCATTTAAAAAAAAACAACCAAACGATCCTTTAATAAACAAAATTAGCCCATTTAAACTCCCCAATACCTAAGGTTCTAGTCTAGGATGGGTTAGCTGCAAAATTCCAGTTCAAAGCCAGAGGCTCAGTCCAGACTGGGGTTCACTGACTTGTGCTGGTATCTGGGTGCTCGGGTCGACGAGTAGTATCTGGAGGAAAGGGGATGGCTAGGCCCGCTGCCAATCTCCTTCGGCGGGAACGCAACTCCGCTGTCCAGTCAGCTGGGAACCCGAGCTGCAGGCCTCGCCTCTCCGGAACGTCTTCCCAGACGGCGTGGGAAAGCCGTTCCTAAGTGTTTTGACCTGGCCGCACCACGGCTAAGAATGAAGATGGGGGGCGCTGACCTGAAAGCCCGGGGACCTGGAAGGGCGGGACTGAGGACCAAAGTGACCCATTTCTCCTCCATCGAAGTCTGGGGAGCCGGTCACTTCTGTCAAGTCCTGGCAAGGGCTAAGCACCGAGCAGGAGAAGACGTGCGGGCGGCAGCTGCGGAGGACTCGCCTTTCGGTGTGCCGGCCGCCTCTCAGCCTTGATGGCCCACCTCAGCCCCACGGGAGGCCAAGACTTCTAGAAGGTGCTGCCGCGGCCCCGGGGGGAGGGGAGGCCGCGAGGCATGGGGATGGGGACCAGGGAGGGGGCTCGGCCCGCCCGCACCCGGAGTGCCTCAGCTCTTTTCGTGAGGGACGTGCTGGCCCTGAAAAGGGCCTTTGTGGCGGTATGGGGAGGACCGGGCGGCCGCACTCAGTACTCCTGCGAGGCCTGGGTGGCCTTCTTGCCACCCGCCGGCGCCTTGGGCCCCACCGTGGCGCTGGTCTTCTTGGGCAGCAGGACGGCCTGGATGTTGGGCAGGACGCCGCCCTGCGCGATCGTCACGCCGCCCAGCAGCTTGTTGAGCTCCTCGTCGTTGCGGATGGCCAGCTGCAGGTGGCGGGGGATGATGCGCGTTTTCTTGTTGTCGCGGGCCGCGTTGCCCGCCAGCTCCAGGATCTCGGCGGTCAAATACTCCAGCACGGCCGCCAGGTAGACCGGCGCACCAGCACCCACGCGCTCAGCGTAGTGACCCTTCCGCAGCAGCCGGTGGACGCGGCCCACGGGGAACTGGAGGCCGGCGCGGGACGAGCGCGACTTGGCCTTAGCGCGGGCCTTACCGCCAGTCTTGCCACGGCCAGACATGGTGAGCGAGGTAGAACGCAAAAAGAGCGCCTCAGGGAAACAAAACCGCCAACTGCCAAACGCCGCAGTCAACTGTCGACCCTCACGCGGGGTCGCGCTTATAAGCGGCCAGGACACGCCCCGGACCCTCCTGATTGGCTTTTTTCTTTAATACCCGCCTATGGTTGGTCGCGATTAACCCTTAGGTGACGCGATCCGGCCGAGAGAGCGAGCCCAGCGATTGGTCCAATTTGAAAACCCTTTACCCGGGGGAAAAAAGCAGGGCGGAGTGGCGGCACGTAAGCCGCTGAGCACCCCCGGCTGTGGCCAATTCGCGCAAAGCGCGCGAAGTTTAAACGCTACGGCCGCGGAGCAGAACCGGAAGATGAAGAGGGTGGAGCCTGGAGCCACCTTTCCGGTCTCTGGCCTAGCTAGGGCTTCAGAGGAAAAGGGTGTGCACTACAACTACCTTCCTTCCAAGTCAGAGCACTTCCCAATTCCGCAAAGGGAAAAGGGTAAGAGATGAGCACTCCAGAGTGTTCGGTCCTATGCCAGACAACTGAACGTTACGGCCCTTCGTGATACCTGAAGTGTCAGAATTTTATTTATTTGATCTTTTTGAGACAAGGTTTCCCTGTAGCCCGAGCTGACCTGGAACTCGTTATGTAGACCAGGCTTGCCTCAATCTCAGAGATCCACCTTTTTCTGCCTTCCGGGTGCTGGGATTAAAGGTATGTACCACCATGTCCGGCTAATGTGTCCGGTTTTTTTTTTTGTTTGTTTTTTTTGGTCGTTCTTTGAAACAGGGTCTCAGCTGGCCTGGAACTCGCTATGTAGACCAGGCTGGCCTGGAACTCACAGAGATCCACCTGCTTCTGACTCCCAAATGCTGGAATTAAAGGCATGTACCACTATGCCCGGCTATATGTCAGTATTTTAATATTTACGCAACACATTGTCTTGTCTCAGTTCTGTCGCTTTTGAAGAAGGATCTGATGGGGCAGAGATTGGAGTCATTTTGGAAAAGATACCCACCCCAACTTTTCCAATCTAGCCTAAAATGCTCAAATAAAAAATATAGCCAGGCATGGTGGCACATACCTTTAATCCCAGCACTCTGGAAGTAAAGGCAGGCAGATTTCTGTAAATTCAAGGCCAGTGAGCTGTCTCTAAATAAATAGGGCCTGAGAGACAGTTTAGAGGGTAAAGGCAGCCAGGTAGGTTTGGTAGCACACACCTTTAATCACAGCATTTGGGAGGCAGAAGCAGGTGGATCTCTGTGAAATTAAGGCCAGCCTGGTCTGCATAGTGTGAGTGCCAGGCCAGCTGGGACTACAGGGAGACCCTGCCTCAAAAAGAAAAAAAAAAAAAAAAAAAATGGTGGCACTTGCCACCAAGCCTGACTCCAGAGTTTGATTCCTGAGACTCACAGGGTGGAAGGAGACAGCCAGTAAGTTATCTGACCTCACACACATAACACATACGCACACCTATAAACATACAATAAATATAATTAAAAATATATATCAAATTGGGGATATGGCTCAGTTGTAGAACACTTGTTCAGTATGAGAGCACTCTGGGTTCAATCCCCAAGCACTTCAAAGTAAAAAAAAGGGAAATATACCTATAAGAACAAGTAAAAAGCAACACTTTATTGTCATCATTTTGAGCATTTGGCCCCGCCTCTGCTCTTACTGATCAGAACACTTAATTTTATAATCAAATGTAAAGCCACCTTGGAGTATGTGGCCCTAGCCCTAGCCTAGTCCAAATTCTCTCTCAAGGTCAAAGCATATTCCTTTTAGAGTCAGGACTCTGAAAGTTAAGTTGTGAATATTTGCATAAAAGCTGCTACATCCCACCTTATGAGGTTGCAAAGACAGTCATAAAGGGATAGAGTGGCAAGTTAAAGAAAGCCATAGGCAAAGTCCAATTAATAGTCTAGAGGGCAATAAAGTCCCCGGGTATCAATAATCACAGGTGAGAGGAAATGCTTAGAACAAACTAGAGGAGAGCAAATAGTGGGAGAGGCCTGAGCCAAAGGTAGTCTTGGACCAGAGAGAGGTTTGGCCTTGGGTCAGGAGAACCCCTGGAGACTGTGAGGTAAAGTTCAATCTTCAGGGAACTCAGACGTCATAAAAGAGTCGGACAAGCTGGTAACGAATGGAGAAGGTGACAGCACTGCTCAGGATCTGCAAGAAAAAATGGATTAGAATGAGAACCAAAGAGAAAGAGGAGATCTATATAAATCCCACCTTTAACCTTACCTGCAGCAGCAGCAGGAGTAATGTGAGGTTTCTCTCATGTATGGGACCAAAGACTTTAAGTAGCAAGTTGATGAGTGTCATGTTGTTACACTCAGTGAAGGCACCATCCTCATTCTCACCCTGGTGGACTGTCACTAGCTGGAGGTTCTCCGCTACCTGAAGGGACCAGAGGTGAAGACAACTTCAGTTACATTTCTGGAACAGGGATCTGACTTGATGTTTTAAGCTTCTCTTGGATCTAAGATAGCTCTAGGTTTCCCATTACCCAAGTAAAGGATGGTGGCCTGGGGCCTTACCTCCTTGTTACCTTGTTACCTTTAAAATAAAGGTGCCCAAGGAAGAGAGGCTCTTGGTCTTGAACTTGGAATAGCTCATCTCCAGTTTGCCTGTCTTGGTATTGAGTCTGCAGGGGGAAGATCATTTTATATAATTGGATCACTACCCAAAGACCAGTCTACCCTCTGGTTAATAACTAAGAAAAGACTGGCATGATGGTGCATGTCTTTAGTCCCAGCACTCAGGAGGCAGAGGCAGACTGATCTCTGTGAGTCTGAGACCAGCTAGGGTTACATGAGTCCCTGTCTCAAAAAAACAAAATAAACAAAAAACCCAAACAACCCCTCCCCCGAAAAAACCCCAAAACCAACCAAACAAAACCCAAGAGGAGTTTTGAAGATGGAAGTAAGTAAGCTCTGTGGCTTACTTCTGTAAGATCAAAATTGTTGTAAACATTATGCATTATGTCAGCAAATGTGCTTTGTAAATTACAAAGGGAAATCCACATAGGTTATCCCCTCTTCTTTGCCCCCTCCTTTTGCACAGGTTGGCTTTAACTATCCCAAGTGAGATGCTATGATGTCCCTTCTAAGCCCTGGAGTGGCTACCTGGGTATACGGTGTCGAGGGCAGGGGATGATATGAAAGAGCTGAGGCAGTGAGTAGAGGAAGTTGAACACCTGTGGCAGGAAGAAGAGCAGCATGGTCTTGCTGAAGTGTCCCAAGATGCCCACCACGGCAAAGGTCATGCCAGCAAAGTAACAGAAGGTATCTCCCACAAACACTTGTGACGGGTACCTGCATGGAAGAGAGAATCTGAGCCAATGGCAAGAGGCATTACTAATCTTTTCTCTTGTACGCTCACTTTTGGCAATGGGCTAGCCCTGACCCAAGTTCTAAGAGAAAAGCTATTCCAGAAACTCTGTAGGACCCAAGGCCTCCAATTCATCTATTTTGGGGGTTCCATAGCATTTATTCCCAAGTGCTGTGGGATAGACAATAATTTTACAGTACTACCAGCCTGCATATGTAGCTTTGTGGTAAAGTACTTGCCTAGCATGTACAAGGTGATAATTTCTAGCACTGTGTGTTCGGGGCAGGGGGAGTTAAGTGAGACTGGTAGCACAGGTCTATAATTCAGCTACTCTGGAGATTGAAGGCAGGAGGAGCACAAGTTCAAGTTCAGCCTTGGCTAGAGAGTGAGTTCAAGGCCAGCCTGAGCAACTTAATGAGACTGCCATCTCAAAAAGTAAAAAGAGGGGCTGGAGAGATGGCTCAGTGGTTAAAAGCACTAGTTGCTCTTGCAGAGGATCCAGCTTCAGTTCCAAACACCCATATGGTGGCTAACAATAGTTCTTAATTCCAGTTGCAGAGGATTTGATACCCTCTTCTAGCTTTTGTGGGCACTGCATGACATGGGCCTTACATACATGTAGGCAAAACATTCATACACATAAAATAAAAAGTAAAAAGAGAGCTAGCGGTAGAGCTCACTGATAGAGTGCTTGCCTGGCACTGGTGAGATCCTAGATTCAATCTCCTGTATCATCAAAAAAAAATCCAGAAAAAAAAACCCCAAAAACAATGGAAAAAATAATGTCAGAATACTACCAGTGGAAGACCCAGAAAACACTCAGAAAGGCATGCACAATTTTAGTCTCTTCATTAGGAGCTAAGTTATAATCAAGACTATCTCTGCCACATATTCTAATGGCTTTCTCTCTTGACCACAGGCCTACTTACCAGTTATGGTACAGCAATCCCAATGTAGTAAAAAAAAATGGTATCATGAAGTAGAGGGAAAACACATGGTCATCCCGGTAATCACCTTGGAAGCAGAGGAAAGAGAAAGAAACAATGAATACCTACTTCCCTACATGCATTGGTCCTGTTTTTGTCTGTGTCTAAGTTCTGTTCCCAGTCATTAGGAACAGATTGCCCAAGTTACTTTCAAGAACCAACTCCAAGATGGGGGGTGAAGATAGCACATGCCTTTTTTTTTTTTTTTTTTTTGGAGACAGAGTCTCCCTGTAGCCTCAGCTGTCCTGGAACTCACTATGTAGACCAGGCTGGCCTTGAACTCAGAGATCTGCCTGCCTCTGCCTCCCGAGTGCTGGGATTAAAGGCATGTGCCATCACACCCGGCTGTACATGCCTTTTTAAAAAAAATATTTTATGGGGCTAGAGAAATGGCTCAGCAGTTAAGAGCACTGACTGCTCTTGCAGAGGATCCGGGTTCGATTCCCAGCACCTATGTGGTGGCTATGGACCGTTCTTAACTCCAGTTCCAGGGGAATCTGAAGCCCTCTTCTGACCTCTGTGGTGTTGCATGACATGGGTGCACTCACATACATGCAGGCCATACACTCATACAAGTAAAATAAAAATAATAAAAGTAAAAAAAAAAATATTTATGGGGCCTGGAGAGACTTTTAAAAATTTATTTTATTTACTATTTTTATTTTATGTGTATGAGTGTATGGCCTGCATGTAGGTAGGTGCACCTGTTGTACAGTGCCCAGGGAGGTCAGAAGAGGGTGCGGATCCCCAGGAACTGAAGGTATGGATGGCTGTTAGCCACCATGTGGGTGCTGAGAATCGAGCCCAGGTCCTCTGCAAGAGAGGCCAGTGGATAGCACACACCTTTAATCCCAGCACTTGGGAGGCAGAGGCAGGTGGATCTCTGTGAGTTCAAGGCCAGCCTGATCTACATAGTGAGTTCCAGGACAGCTGGGGCTACAGGGAGACCCTGCCTCAAAAAGACAAAAAATAAAAAATAAAAAAAAGAAGCAAACAAAAAGAACCAACTCCATCCCATCCAACCCTCACTGGTTTCCAGCTTCCTGTGTAGCAGAGTCTCCTGATCTCCTTTCTTCCACTTCCCAAGTGGCTGGGATTACAGTTAGATGGCACCATGCCCCATCTCTAACTTCCCCTTTCATTTCACCCAACAATTCCCAGTACTCTACCACTTTCCTGGAATCTTCAAAAAAGCCAGTGACAGTCTTGAAGATGGTTTAGAAATTCTAGTTTATGTTTGAATACCAGTTTTACTTCCTGTATGTGTGAATTTGACATGAATGTCTTTAAGCTTCCATTTTCTCATCTGTAAAATCGGGTGACACCTGTCACACATTACATTATTTAAATGAGATACATTACAAAATTTAAATGAGGGGCTGGAGAGATGGCCCAGCAGTTAAGAACACTGGTTGTTCTTGCAGAAGACCCAGGTTTGAATCCCAGCACCCACATGGCAGCTAACAACTGTCCGTAACTCCAGTCCCAGGGGATCCAACAGCCTCTTCTAACCTCCGCGGCCATTGCACGACACCAGTGCACTCACCTACACACAGGCAATACATACATACACATAAAATAGAAAAAAAAAAAATTAAATGAGATATTTTAAAAGTGTTTAGCTTTAAGCTAGGGGTGATGACACATACCTTTAATCCCAGCACTCAGATCTATGTGAGTTCATGGCCAGTCTGTTCTACACAGTTTCAGGCTAGTCAGGGCTACATAGTAAGACCCTGCCTCAAAGCAATGTAGAGCTTTAATAACAATTTGTTGATATCCATCAGCTAAAGACTATGAGAAACATACTAATAGATGTGCTCTGAAACTGAGGGCTAACAGAAAACAGGAGCAATTCTCTGACTGACCATTTTAACTATTCTAATCTAAGTAGGAAGAAGCCAGGTAATGGTAGCACATGCCTGTAATCCGAGCACTTGGGAAACAGAGAGAAGAAAAATCATTGGTTTTAGGTCAGGCAGGGCTATACAGTCAGATTTTGTCTCAAAATCACAAAACAAAAAGATATAGGAAGAACTGAGCTGCTGCTGGAATGGAGTTGTATTCTCTCACAGTAGCTGAGAATGATCTTGGTCATTTTTATGTTGCTTATGTTCTTATGGGTTTTTCTGCATTCAGACATAATTATGGAGGGAAGATCTGGGTTTTGTCTTTTCCGTCGTGGTCAAAGAATGACCTCTCTGATGCCAGAGTTCTGTGAAACTATGTCCAATAGAAATGGTCTTCTCTTGTAGAGGCCCCGGGTTTGGTTCCAAGCACCCACATGGTATCTCAAAACCACCTATAACTCCAGTTCCAAGGGATCCAATGCCCTCTTCTGGTCTCTGTGGACACCAGGCACACACACAGTGTGTGTGTGTGTGTGGGTGAAACACATAAATCTTTCTTAAAAAAATAAATTATGGTCTAGCTATTCATGGCAATCCAGCTATAAATGGCAGTACTGTGATTTTTTTTTTTTCTTTTTGGTCTTTTTGAGACAGGCTCTCCCTGTAGTCCCAGCTGGCCTGGAACTCACTACGTAGACCAGGCTGGCCTTGAACTCACAGAGATCTGCCTGCTTCTGTCTCCCAAGTGCTGGGATTCAAGGTGTGCTCCACGATGTCCAGCAGCACTGTGTTTCTTTCTCTGTTTAATAACTCATTATTATTTGCTTACCTATATTTTTTTTGTTCCCTTCACCCAGGAATTTTCCAAATCCACATATCAGGCAATTCCCTCAACACTAGACTTCCCTGTCTCCCTATCCCTAATCTCACCTACCTTCCAGCTCCACCAGGTTGAAGACAATGATAGAAGCAGAGATGACTAGTGACTGGCCAGCCTCTAAGCCATTAATTCCTGCTAGAATGTTGATGGCATTGGTACAAAACACAGCAAGCAATCCCATGTAGACATAGTACAGGATCCCTGGGGGAGACACAGTGAAAAGCAGTGCACCAAGGAAAGTAGGATTTATGGATATTATTCTGAGAACAGAGCACAAGATTAATGACCACCAAAAAGGAACTGAGTAAGCTAGGCCTGGTGGCACAGGCCTGTAATACCAGCTACTTGGAAGTTTGGGCCAGGAGGATCACAAGTTTAAGTTCTGCCTGGGCTTACAGACTAAGTTCAAGTCAACTTAGTATGACCCTGTTTTGAAATCTTAAAAATTAATAAAAGCCAGTGTGGTGGTGCATGCTTGTTAAGTTAGCTCTCCAGAGGTAGAGGCAGGAAGATCTTGAGGTCAAAGCCAGCCTGGACTATACAGGAAAACTGTGTCTAAAAAAATAAGCTGGGAATATAGCAATAGAGTGCTTGCCTAGCAATCATGAGGCCTTGGGGTCAATCCCTTGTACAGGAAAGAAGAGAAAGAGGGAGTGAGGAAGGCAGGCAGGGAAGAGGAGAGAAAAAGATCTGAGCAAACGCAGGGACAGAACAGGAAGTCTTGGGGGATATGGAGAACCAGGAAGGGGTTTTATTGGTATCTCAGAGTTAGGGCACCCTGAGGTTGGCGTGGTAGTGGCAGGGCTACTCACCCAAGTCCAAATGCAGGCCAAGAATCCAGCGGAAGGGCTTGGGTACCACAATGGTTGTGTTGCCAAAGTTGGTGAAATAGACCATGAGCAGAGGTAGTGAGGCAGCTGTGGGCAGCAGCAGCTTATGGCGCCAGCGCAGGTTCAGTACGTCATCGGCAAAGCCCAGGAAAATCATGCAGCAGATGGCAAGGAGGGCACCTATCAGGGCCACAAACTGGGGGAGGCTCGGGCAAGTCATGACTCAAGCCCACTCCCACTCCACCTTCCAAGAATCCCTCATTTCAATTTTATTCTTTTCCGTTTTGGAGTTAGGGATTGAACCCAGGGTCTTGCACATATTAAAGAAGCACTCTAAAACTGAGCTACATCCGTAGTCCAAGAATTCGTGCCTTTTCAGTTGGGTCCCCAGCCCCCTCCTCATAAATCCAAATAACCCCAACTCTCTCAAGTACCTTCCCAGCCCCAGCCAACCATCCCCAGTAATCCACTTACTTCATGGTGGGGGAATGCCTTACACTGCTCCTCCACAAAGCAGTTCAGGAAGGGGAAAGGAATGAAGCAGAAGAGGATGATAAGGAAAACAGCACCGCTGATCACTCCCTGGGACTCTGGGCTATGGCCCAGCAGCAAGCGGTGCAGGAGGAAGAGGAAAGGGGCGTGGTTACAGTAATCCAAAGTGGCTTTCTTCTAAGGGTTTGGTTTTGTTTCTTTGGAAGGTGCTCAAGGAAGAGTATCCACTGCTAGACTATCTTATATACCCAACATTCCCAATCCATCCTTCCCCAGGATAAGCAGTTCTGCCTATCACTTCCTAGACTTCTGGATAGCCTAGGTTAGCTTTGGGGCCAGCACACAGTCAAGCACCTCAGTCCTCACTCCTGTCCAGCACACCCAGGCCCCCTATCCCAGGACACGGGTTTACCGTTACTCACATCTGCTGCCGGCTGAGCTTGTTGAGGTCCTGGCCACAGAGCCGCGCGGCGATAAAGTGACTACGGAAGGCAGGGATAAGGGTGACAGTAGCCACAAATCCCAGCAGCGAGCCGAACAAATTTACCAGCAGCGGCAGCGGCAATTCCGGGAAGGCCGACATGGTGACCCGCCGCGAGCCCCGCTCCGCCGCCTACTCAGCTAAGGCAGAAGACCCGTGGCCTCGGGGGTCGGGAGTGCAGCTCCCACACAAGCAAAGTATTCCCACGCCAGCTGGAGCAAAACCCAACTACGACCTGACCCTCCCTCCTGACCCGCAAGAGATTCAGTGAAGCAACCTCGGCTCAGCCCTGCTACACCTAACTACTGTTTCCGCCCGGATCTTAATGGCACACGCACAGTCGCCGCTGAAGATGGAGGCACCATTTTTAATACGGGCACACAGACCGATCAGTGGTGTTATTTTGAAGTACATTTTTGTTCGAGAGTACAGGCATCATTACAGTTCTGGGAAAATGGAAGAAAGATGAGAAGTGTGGATACCCTCCCAATATCATATATTGTAAAGCTCGCAGCGGAAATACGCTTTGCCCATTTCCAACATGAATGCCTCTTCGTACCACGTGTCTCACACTGCTGGTTCTGGAGTTCCACGTCGTCCCCGCAGGTCAGGCTTAAAGGGCCATACTCTGTGCTCAATCTGGGACGCCTTGGGGCTGGAAACGTGGGCTATAGAAAGCCGGCGGTGGGCAGAAGGAAAGAGTGTGTGGAGCCACACCTGCTCTTTTGTCGAAAACCTGATGCCAACACAACGGTTCCCAGCAACGCTGCCACAATTTGAAGGGATGATCTAAATTCTAAAGCACAGTCATTCGAAAAGCCCCTCCCACTCTTTTTCTTGTTCATGATCCAGGTACTTTTTTTCTCAACAACCCACCCACCTTCTGCCTCCACTGTAGCAGTTAGTTGCCGGGCAACCCACGGATATGTTTCGCCACTGATGGAACTGTTTGTGCGTTCAGGCCTTGTATTTAACCAGGAACTTTAACTTGGCGTTGGATCACTAAAATTGTGCTAAACTTTTAAAACGCGGAAAGACTGAAGCACTGGAAAGCCAGGGAGGCAGGAGAGCCAGACCACATCTCCCGTGAGCCTGCGGGTCTCCCTGTAGGTTTTTTGTTTGACACCTGTTTCTCTGCAAGTAATAGTTCACCCGAATCTAGAGCTCTTAGGTGACAAATGTTTTCTTTTCTTAGAGAAGAAATTCACTCAGAGATGACTCACATTCTGTTCATGCCTTTGAATATCGAATGCTCCAAGAGTCAGAGTGGGATTGACTCTCTTTAGGTCAAAGATAATCTTTCCTTTAAGTTTTTTAAATTTTATTTATTGTTTCTTATTTTATGTGTATGAGTGTTTTCCCTGCATGTATGTAAGTGCACCTGTGTTGTGCAATGCCTGGAGAGGTCAGAAGAGGACGAGGATCCCCTGAAACTGGAGATCCTCAACAAGTTACAGAGGGTGGTTAGCCACCATGTAAGTGCTGGAAACCAAACTCAGGTCCTTTGTAAGAGCAGTCAGCACTCTTAACTGCTGAGCCATCTCTCCAGCCCTAGTCTTTCCTTTTCCTCAAAATTAGGTATGAAATATTCCTTCTACTTAAAGGTGGTTCTTATCAACAACAGGCCCATATACATCACACACACACACACACACACACACACACACACACACACACACACACAAACCCAGTAATTTACTTGATAGTATACTAAGTTTTGTTTTTCTGTGTGTGTGTGTGAACATGCACTAGGGAGGCAAATGTTTTCTTTTCCACCTGGTATCCCCATGGGGCTAAGGATACAAAGATAACTGTGTACAAGGCAACATCAAACATAATGAGTGAGTCAAGAAGAGATGGAGAGGGCAATAGGTGCACATGGAAGGAGTTGTAACCAGAGGAAATGAGAGAACCTTTTAAAGACATTATCTTAAAAGCTGGGCATGGTGGTGCATGCCTTTAATCCCAGAACTTCGAAGGCAGAGGCAGGTGGACCTTTGAAAGTTCAAGGCCAGCCTGGTCTACATAGTGAGTCTCAGGGCACCTGGAGCTTCAGGGAAACCCTGTCTCAAAAAGACTGAAAAAAAAAGATAATATCTTAAAAGAGTTCAGTGGTGGTAGGGTAGAAGGGAAGGAAGGGTCTTCCAGAGAGAACAGGATGCAAGGAACAGGTGGAAAGTAGGAGCTTACACAATCCCCAGAGGAGGGAGCACTGTTATCTTGTCGACCAGGAGTAGCCTGAGACTCCCTGGATGTGTGAGTGACAGTCTGTGTCTCCTACTATTTTTATTTATTTATTTATTTTTAATTTGGAAGCCAATCCTAATCTTTTTCAACCTGGTTTAAGCCCTAAAATCTCTGTCTTTCTTCTCCAGAGATCATTATCCCACCTGCCCACCTACCCAGGAGGGTAAGAGGACTTGTTTAAAGACAAAGCACTGGGGATTTATCATCTACATATACATGTTATCATCAGAAATGGTTACTTGGATACTTGTCATATAATTTGAATAATTTTACTCCCATGACAGTAAGTGCTCTGTTGATTATCAGAATAATTGGAGAGAGAAACAAATACATGGCTCACTTGAAATTCTGTGCTTTTTCTGTTAATACTTCAAAGCATTTGCTTGAATCCTGAAGCGCAATCATGGGGACTCACAGATCTACTGAGTTGTGATTGTCCCTACGCTAAGCAGTCTAAGATGCACATCTATTAAGCAGCCCTGAATGCCTCCCAGTAAGCAAGGCCAGCTCACTGTTAAATCAATTGCCTGACAAAAGCATGTCTCAAAAATGTTTTAGGGTGCTTAAGAAGACTACATGATAGCTCTGGAAAGTCTAGGGCTCTAGCAATTGCAAGACCGTATTTGTGACTGTCCTTTTCTTCCTTTCTCCTATCATTCTAGCTAGCAAAAGTCATTAGCTGGGACACTCACACCTTTAGCTCCAGCACTTGAGAGGCAGAGGCAAGTGGATCTCTGAGTTCGAGGCCAACCTGGTCTACATAGGAAATTCTAGGCCAGTTAGAACTACACAGTGAGACCCTGTTTCAATAAAACAATGAAACAAGGTCCTGGAGAGATGGCTCAGCGGTTAAGAGCACTGACTGCTCTTGCAGAAGACCTGGGTTCGATTCCCAGCATCCACATGGTGGCTACGAACCCTCCTTAACTCCAGTTCCAGGGGAATCTAATGCCCTCTTCTGACCTCGGCATTGCATGACATGGGCGCACTCACATACATGCAGGCAATACACTCATACACATAAAATAAAAATATTAAATAAAATATATTAAAAAAACGATGAAGCCAGGCATGGTGGTGCATGCCTTTAATCCCAGCACTCAGGAGGCA
>NW_008360328.1:463911-485334 GCF_000622305.1 Nannospalax galili
CAATGAAACAAAACAAAAAGTCATTGGCTGGAAGCAAGACCTAAGATCTCCCATTCCACTGGGCTGACATAATTTTTCAAAAATGAAAAAATAAACATATGTCCATTTTTTTCTCCACTATGTAGCTTTGGTTGATCTGGAACTTGCTATGTAGACCATACTGACCTTGAACTTGAGGCACTCCTGCCTCTCCCTCCTGAGTGCTAGGATTATAGATAAGTGCCAGCATACCCAGCCTAGAGCACTGTTTTTTAAACTTGATTGACAATAATAATTCTAGAGAGGTTGGGAAAGAGGCTAGATAGACTCTGAAACCTGTTAACAGGGTAAAAATTCCAAATATTACCACAAAGAGAGGAAAGTATGAATGCCAGAGATGCTGTTTTTCCTCTTTAAAGAACTAGGTCAAAATGAATAGTAACCAAGGTCAACCCGAAGTTTAAAATGAGAGGTAAATCATAAATTCAGTTTTTATACTGGTCATGTAAGATTTGCTCCTATCTTATCTTCCCTATTTCTGTTTTGTCTTGTTTTGAGACAGGGTCTCACTATGAAGCCCAGGCTGATCTTGAATTCAAGATCTTCCTGCCTCTGCCTCCCAAATGCATGCTGGGAGCCACCATGTCCTGTCCAAAGGGAAGCCAGTGTCTCAGGCTGAGCCTCAATCACTGAGTACTGGTTAAGTTAGATTGCCTTGATGCTAGTCTTTAATTTTTTCCCCTCAGCGCTAGGAATGGAACCCAGGACCTCAAGCATGCTAGGCTAGGGCTCTACCCCTGAGCTATACCCCCAACCTGATTGGACTATTTTGTTAGACACTTTTTTTCTTTTTGAGACAGGGTCTTCATGTATCACACACTGGCTTTGAATTTACTACATAGCCAGTATTACCAACATGACCTTGAGCTTCTGATGCTCCTGCCTTTCTTCTCCCTCCACGTGTTGAGACTAAGGGTGTATGTCATCATGCCTGGATTATATGGTGCTAGAGATCAAACTCATGTCTTCATGCATGCTAGGCAATCACTCTACCAACTGAACTAGGCTCTTAGATTCTAGACCTCTTAAAATGACAAAGAACTGGCAAATCTATGATGTGGTAAGAAAAACCTAAATCCTATAGGGAACACAAAGCAATATAAACAGTTGCTTTCCCCACGACTGCTTCAGATTTATTTATTTATTTATTTATTTATTTATTCATTGTCCTTTTGAAACAGGGTCTCCTTGTAGTCCAAGCTATCCTGAAACTCCATATGGAGACCTTGTAGTCCAAGCTGTCCTGCAACTCCATATGGAGACCAGGTTGACCTCCATCTAACAGAGATCCCCCTGCCTCTGACTCCTGAGTGCTGGGATTAAAGGTGTGCACCACCATGCCCAGCTTACTTCAGCATATTTAAAGTACCTTTATTGAGTATGGGGGAAAAGAGATGATTAAGACATTGTCTCCACTCTTAGTTTCTTGATAAGTGAAAATAGCAGTCATATAAATATCTAGCTAAATTGTAAAGCAGAATGAAATTAGCACTGGTGGGCTAAGTAACAGGTATAAGAAAGATGGGGAAGACCAGGGAGATTTGTGTAATATTGAACTGTGAAGCAGTATCTGGCAGCATAGGAACAAGTATCCAGTGGAGAAATAGAGGGATTTAACCCAAGAAGTTGGGGCTGGAGAGATAGCTCAGTGGTTAAGAACACTGGCTGTTCTTGCAGAAGACCTGGGTTTGAATCCCAGCACCCACATGGCAGCTAACAATTGTCTATAACACCAGTTCTAGGGGATCCGACAGCCTCTTTTGTCCTCTGTGGGTATTACACGACATGGGTGCACTTACCTACACACAGGCAATACCCAGATACACATAAAAATAATAAATAAAAAAATTTAAACCCAAGAACTTAAGAGAACTGCTTTTGTTTTATTTTGTTTATGAGACAAGATCTCCCTATGTAGCTGTAACTAGCCTGGAACTCTCTACATAGATCGTGCTGGCCTTCAACTCACGGAGAACCACCTGATTTTTTTTTTAAACATAATCTCCCTGTGGAGGATAACCCTGGGCTATGTATAGTCCAGGCTGACTTTGAACTTACAGTCCTGACTCATCCTCCAGAGTTCTGGACTTATAGGCAAGCATACCATACCTGGCCAGAGAACAGAATTCCTGGGAGGTATCAGGATTCCTGAAAGATTTTTGGTGGATAAGGGCCTTGCATTTGGGCAATTTGTTACATAATTTGCTTCTCTGACCCTGGCTCTTCTGCCTACTGATTTCCTTTTCCTTCATCCCTGGCATCTGGCTCAGAGCTCTCTCCTCCTTTGATTTCATGTCTTCTGCTTCTCTTAAAGACTGAGTCTCTAGGGATCTTCACTGGTTTTGGAGTTCAGTATGTATGGGCAGGGCCACAGCAAGGTCCCCTCATCTCACTGCTGTCCATCATTCCTTATAGTGAAATTCAGAAATACCTCAAGCTATCTAACTTTTCCTCTTCTGGGTTAGACAACTCCGTTGCTGACCTGCCAGTCTCTACCTGCAACCCTATAGGTACTTTATAAACATTGTTTATGCTCATGGACTTACTCCTTAAACAATTAAATGGATTTGAAAGCTATTTAACACCTTCTCTTCTTGTGTGTGCAAGGGACTATATCATGAAGAATGGCTCTTGGGGAATAGGGAGTCCTCTGAATCTTTTTTTTAAATTTTATTTATTTTTAAAATAATTTATTCATTACTTCTATTTTATGTGTATGACTGTATTGCCTGCCTGTAAGTGAGTGCACCCATGTCATGCAATGCCGTGGAGGTCAGAAAAGGGCTTCAGATTCCCCTGGAACTGGAGTTAAGGATGGTTCGTAGCCGTCATGTGGGTGCTGGGAATCGAACCCGGGCCCTCTGCAAGAGCAGTCAGTGCTCTTAACCACTGAGCCATCTCTCCAGCCCTTATTATTTATTTATTTTATGTGTATGTGTGTAGTGCCTGCATGTAGCTAAGTGCACCTATGTGGTGGAGGTCAGAAGGGGCTGCTGGATCCTCTGGGACTGGAGTTACAGACAGTTGTTAGCTGCCATATGGGTGCTGGGATTCAAACCCAGGTCTTCTGCAAGAACAACCAGGGTTCTTACCCACTGAGCCATCTCTCCAGCCCCTCTCTGAATCTTTTTGTACATTATTCTTTCTTTCCCCGTTCCCAAGAAGCAAAGATAAGCCCCAGTCTTTATGGGGCAGGGTCTTCCTGTAGCCCTAGCTGGCCTGGAACTCATCATGTAGACCAGGTTGGTGATTTCCATCTCACAGAGATCTGCCTGCCTCTGCCTCCCAATGCTGGGATTAAAGGTGTGGGCCTGGCTGAGCCCATTTTATAGGGGTCAAATCTACTTCCTGAATCTAGAAAAAAGGGTACATCCTGAGACCAGAGGTTGTGCAATGTACCTACAACACCATTTCTTGGGAGCAAGCTGGGATATCACATATTTGATTTTTTTTGGGGGGGGTGCTTATTTGTGGCAAGCTCTCACTATGTTACCTAGGTTGGTCTCAGTCTCCTAGGCTCAAGTATCATCCTCCCTCAGCCTCTCAAAGAGCTATGGCTACAGTCAGGTGGCACAACATGGGATGCCACATATTCGGGTGACAGTCTTTTGGCCAAATCTATTGATCATCCAGTGCTACATTGCTAGCTCCCGCGCTCATTATCCTTCTCCCAACACGTGCTCCATAGGCAGGAGCTGTTACTATGGAAATGTATTATTTTTAAAATCAGACTCAGGCCTGGACTCGGGAAATATCTCGAGAACAAACCCACGCAAGCAAGGAGGTTAATAAGGGATGTTTCCGAGTCCTAGCTCCAAAGGGAAGGAGAATGATGGTAGCGTTCTATGTTCTATTCTCAACCTTTACCAGGTTCAAATTCTTTTTATCTCTGTTAATACCAGATGGACTTTTGCCAGGCACCCCTACCTAGGAGGGATGTCTTCCCCTGAACGCGAAGCTGGAAGATGCTGAGCCAGGGAGAAGTGGGTGGTGATTTCCAGTGGGACCAACTCGTTCTTAACCCCACAGGCGGCCAACCTGTACAAATCTAGAGGAAAACAGAGGCCGCATCGCAGATAAGTGAAGTTCCTTTGCCCAGAGCGGGGCTGAGGGGATGTACCCGGACTGCAGGATGGGGCGGGGCGGTTAAAGACTCCGCCTGTTTTCACCCTGGAACCACCAGCGTGTGCTGCTCGCTCTCCCGCCCTCCCGGAGCTCCGGCGCCAGGCTGGCTTGGCCCCGCCCGCTGCGGGTGCGGCTCCTTTAAGGGTGGGTGGGGGCGGGGCGCCGGTGGTGTTGTCAGTGTCAGTTCTGCGCTCGCTGCCCTCCTGGAGCCGGTGCCGGCCCGCGAGCCCCGGCGTCTCTGCAGACCGGTCCCGGCCGGGGTTCCTCCGGGCCCCGCCGTGGGAGGAGTCGGGTTGCTGGCTGGCGACTAGCTGGGGTCGCCACTGGACCCAGCGACCAAGATCCCGGGCCGCGAAGCAGAGCCGGGCGTCGCGACCCCGGAGGATCTCTTCTCGACCTGTGGCACCCACTAGTCCCGGAAACTCAACGCCGGCGAGCCCCGGAGCCCGCGCGCCCAGCCCCGGGGGAGCTCGCCCACGCCCCGCGGCCCAACCGGGCCATGCTCCCCCGGGGCAGCGGCTGAGCCAGAGCCGAGACCCGGATCAGAGCCCGCGCGGAGCATGGATCCGGGCTGGGGGCAGCGGGACGTGAGCTGGGCGGCCCTGCTGGTCCTCTTCGCCGCCTCGCTGCTCACCGTGTTGGGCTGGCTGCTGCAGTACGCCCGGGGTTTGTGGCTGGCGCGGGCCCGTGGGGGCCGGGGCTCCGGACCGGCTTTAGCCTCGGAGCACGGTGGTTCGCTCCGCGAGCTGAGCGTGTGGCGTTCGCTGCTGCGTCTGCGGGCGACTCGGGCCGGCGCCCCCCCGGAACCCGGCGTCCGGGGCCTCCTGGCTTCGCTCTTTGCCTTCAAGTCTTTCCGGGAGAACTGGCAGTGGGCTTGGGTGCGAGCCCTGAACGAGCAGGCCTGCAGGGACGGAGTGAGTTGCTCGGAGCCCCCTGTGTGGTCCCTTCAGCTTTTCCTTCGAGTTAGTAGGACTGGGTTGGGGCTGAAGATCAACGGGAGAACCCCATGGCTTTTCTTTTTCTTCCAGATCAGAGAAAAGGGTGCAGGTGAGGCTGAGGGTTGTAGAAATCCAGTTATATACCAAATTTTCTATTTTTACGGGCAAGGGACTCTGGTTCCAAGCCCATGTACAAGTTACTGTTCTCATAGCAACGCTAATCCCTGTGCCTGAGGGCACTTCCGCCTCGACTGAGACAGGTTGGGCCAAGAGAGACAGGTGCACCTGCAGAAGGAATTTGCCTGGTCCTCATGCCACCACACCCAGTTAACAGTTCAGGCTCCAAAACCCTGGTGGTCAGGCAGATGCCCCAAAGTACCTGAATCATCCCCTACCTATCAGTAATTCCTCTACTACAGCCAAACACGTCCTTTTCCTCCATGCCAGTCAGCAGTGTAGTAGTGTAGGGGGTTGGAGTTCAGTTAAAGGGCATATTGATAATCCATGTCCTTTCTAGTAAATGAACTTGGAGCTGCCTCTTCAGGGTCAGTCATAAACCAGCTTAGCCTACCTCCTCCCATTGCACCATGGGCATCTGGCCTCCCAGGAAGTGGGAGACAGAGGTCTCTTCTCTGGGCTGAAACTCTTCCTGGACCAGCAACCACTCCTTGCCCTCTATCAAATACCTTGATTAGAGGTTTCTTTTTTTCCAGCTACTAAGAGCTGGGAGGCCCTGCCCTATTAATTCACAAGCCTGGAAACAGAAGTGGCCACAAGAAGTTGCTCTGTTTCCTCTTCTCAGCTGACCAGCTGAAAGCCAGATGATATCTGTCAGTTTATACATTGAACCCACCCCTCCACCTAGCTCTTCCTGGACCTTGTCCCTGGGTCAAAAGCAATTCCCTGGGACAGCTGACTCAGCTGGACATTGGTCTCCCTTGCAGGGGGAGGGGAGATTGAGGTTCTAAGCATCTATCTCCCTATGCCCCTTGACCCAACTTGAAAAAGACAGCTAGCTACTAGAGCATGGAAATGGGCTTCCCCTGGTTTTCCAGGGAAAGTGAGTCA
This sequence comes from Nannospalax galili, assembly GCF_000622305.1. Classification (NCBI taxonomy): domain Eukaryota; kingdom Metazoa; phylum Chordata; class Mammalia; order Rodentia; family Spalacidae; genus Nannospalax; species Nannospalax galili. The sequence goes on from NW_008360328.1 coordinate 470,082, forward strand.
GCCCTTCATCTCAAGACCTGAGGAAGAGTGGCCAGCTCAGACTGCCCCTTCCTCAGTCCTTCCAGCCTGCTCTCCACAGCTGTGCAAGAATTAGGGAGTGGCTTTTTGAGAGCTAAGCTAAGCAGCTTTCTGCTCCCTAATACCATCCTGCTGTCTGCACTGAGGAGTTAACCAGGCATGGGACCCTTGAGCTCTCCCTCCAGGCTCAGCTTTAGTTCCCTAAAGCTATGCTGAGCTAGTCTTTGTTTCCAAGAATTTAGAAGACTCCTACTCTTGACCCTTCACATCCTATTTGTCTGTAAAAAGGCTTAGCCTCATTTTTCCAGCTTATTTTACAATGAGTGACCTAACTGTTCTTACCCTTAGCTTAGCCCTGCCCAGCTAATAGGTATGGATAGCAATGAGCCATGTTGACTTTTTTTCTCTGTAGGCCTTTCTTTGGGACTGGGGTGAAATGTTAGGTGGAGGGGAGAAGAGGAAGATGGGGAGAATATGGAGGGTCCTGGGATTCTAAAAGATACCCAAAGTCTTTAGTCAAAGGCAGTCTTCCCTCTGAGGTAGTCTAGTTCCCAGGGTCTCAGTGATCCCTAGTAGCTACAGGTCCCTAGAGAAGTAGGGCTTGATTTTCTGTCCTAATGTCCTGAGCCAAGGAGGAACCAGAAGCCAGCCTGTAGCTGAGGCCTCCCCTAGTGGCAGGACCTAGCCAGCAACTGAGCAGGCTAGCCCTGCAGGGGAAAGCTCCAGAGACCTGATCTTATGCCCACATTACTCCCTCAGAGCTCCATCCAGATCGCCTTTGAGGAGGTGCCCCAACTCCCACACAGAGCCAGCATTAATCATGTGACCTGCGTAGACCAATCAGAGCGTACCATGGTAAGAGTCTGATGGGCTCTATGCTCTCTGGGACCTGAAGGGGGCTGACCTTATGGTTCCCTTTAGTCTAAGGATTCTTAACCTAGAGTCTGTGTACCTTAGGGATCTAAGAATTGGCTTTAGGAGATCTGCAAATCTCACTGAAGTGATGGGCAAAATGGTGTGTGTGTCTGTCTGCATTTGAGGGAGAAGAGTCTTTGGCATCTATCTAATTCATTGAAAGGGTTAGGGTCCCCAAAAGGTGGAATCTCAAGGAAAACAGACGTGAGGAAGGGTCTGTTGAATCATCATAGGGCAGGGCAAAGCAGGGTGGGTACCCTCCTCCATGCCTGACCCTGCCTCCCCGTCTCAGGTGCTGCACTGCCAGCTGTCTGCTGAGGAGGTGCGCTTCCCTGTCTCTGTGACCCAGCAGTCCCCCGCTGCCGTTTCCATGGAGACCTACCACATCACTCTCACACTGCCACCAACACAGGTGGAGGGAACCTGGGAAACTGAGTTGGGCAGGGGGCAGTTGAGTTGGCCCAGAATCTTCCCCTTGTCCCTCTCTGGGATGGAATTTGAGAAGAAAGGGTCCTGAAGAGTTAGCACTGTGTTGTTGGAGTAGTGGGGTAGGTCAGTACAATACTTTTGTTCCTGTCTTTAGTTGGAAGTCAGCCTGGAGGAAATTCCTGATGAGGGGCTGCTGGTGTCTTGGGCCTTCACAGACCGCCCCGATCTCAGCCTAACGGTGCTTCCCAAGCTGCAGACCAGGGAGGTAAGGAGGGAGCAGGCAGAGAAAAGACTGAACTGGGAAAGGAGCAGAGCAGGGGCTCCAACTCTTCTTCTCTCTGCAGAGAGATGAGGAACAAGTAGAACTTTTGACAGTTGAGGAACTGATCAAGGATGCCATAGTCAGCACCCAGCCAGCCATGATGGTAAACCTCAGGGCCTGCTCTGCTCCAGGAGGCCCGGTGAGTAGGCACCCAAAGCAAAAGGTTTGCATGGACCCCATTTCCAGGATACTATTATCAGGATTACTACTTTTCTTTTACCTCCTTCTGATCTTAGGTACCCAGTGAGAAGCCACCCAATGTGCCCCAGGCCCAGCCATCAATCCCCCGACCTACTCGATTATTCTTAAGGCAGCTTCGAGCATCTCACCTGGGAAGTGAGCTGGGAGGTAAGAACTACATTAAGGTGATGGGGACTGCCATTTCTATAGCTGCAGGCAGTTCCTTCCTCCTCTGCCTCTGTTCCTCAGTGGCTTTACTGTGTTTGACTTGAGGATCCTCTAACTTCTTGTTCCTTTTACAGGTACTGAGGAACTATGCTGTGTTGCTGAGCTCGATAACCCCATGCAACAGAAATGGACCAAACCCATGAGGGCTGGTCCTGAGGTGGAATGGACGGAGGACCTGGCACTGTAAGGCATGACCCCACTCTCTGTTCCCAAGGGCAGTCAGGATGAAGAATCCCTTCTAGGCTAGTTCTGGTACAAGTCAGCCTTGCTTTTGAGTAGCCTTTGATGTGAGTCTCTATTATATGCCAGGCCTTGACAACTATGTCCAGGGGGTTATAGACAAGGCCAAGATCACCTCCCACCCCTGGATTGATCACAGACCTGAGACAGAGACAGATGTGTCTATAGACGACAGGTTCACACACAATATGCCATGGTAATGTTTAGCTAGGGGATATTAGCTCTTATAATGGAATAAAGATCTGATGAGGCTTCATGGAAAAGCTGGCACTTCCATCAAGAGTAGAATTGTACCAGAATGCTAAAGTCCTCTTGGTAGAGGGAACAGCTTTGGAAACTGAAAGTGGGCAGCTACAGATTGAGAGAGACACTAGGTAGAACAGGGGTGGGAATTTGAATATCTGATTGAAGAAAGTGGTCTTCACACATGCCCTGCTCTGTTCTCTTGAGAAGAGGGAGGATTTGGAGGTCAGGATAATCTGATTGGGGTCCTGGTGCCATCTTATTTATACATCTCTTTGCTTCTGGCCAGCAGCTGACTCAAAGTTGGGTTCACTTTGCTAAGCTTCCTCATCCCTTACCTATCCATCTTCTCTTGGCCTGTAGGGATCTGGGCCCCCAGAGCCGAGAGCTGACCCTCAAAGTGCTCAGGAGCAGCACCTGTGGAGACAGTGAGTGTGGGGCAGGAGGGCACTTCTGGGTGGATGCTGAGCAGGGCCTGGTCAGGGGCCCAGTTCATAGGCCATCCTTGTTTCCAGCCGAACTCCTTGGCCAAGCCACACTACCTGTGGGCTCACCCTCTAGACCACTGTCACGAAGACAGGTATGCCCACTAACTCCAGGGCCAGGGAAAGTCCTGAGCCCAGCAGCCACCATGACAGCAGAGGTGAGAAGGTGACCAGCGGGGGGAGATGGGTAGACATAGGCTGGGCAGTCTCTGAGGTCCTGACCCTTTGCTCTCCAAACCTTGGCAGCTGCACTATGAGCAAGGCTCTCCTCGGAATCTCGGTACACCCACTTCCTCCACCCCACGCCCTAGCATCACACCTACCAAGAAGATTGAGTTGGACCGGACCATCATGCCTGATGGTACCATTGTCACCACTGTCACCACCGTCCAGTCCCGGCCCCGTGTAGATGGAAAATTAGGTAAAGAAGAGGAGCCTGGAGCCCAGTTCTATGCAGGGTCCTAAACAATAGCACTTTGCCTGACGGGGAAGGGGGAAGGAAAGCCTAATGCCTGCCCTCCTTGTTTCCTGACGTTCCACTCTAATCCAACTACTTCTTCCTCATCTTTGTCTCTATCAAACTTTTCCTTGCACCTCTCCATTTCATCAGTCATTCCTCTCACCTTTCCATCCTTCTGATTCTACCAGCCTCTCCTATAAAACTCTTGCTCTTTTACTTGTCCAAGTTCTCTTCTATCTTTTCACGGATCTCTTTCCTTCCTTGTATCCAGCCCCAACTGGTAATTGTCCCACTTCTACCCTTAACCCTGCAGTGTTCTGTGGGGTCTTCTAGCAAACCCAGTGTGGCAGTGTCCTATCTCCAGTGGCCCTCTATCATACATGACCCATTTCAGAGGTCCCATGGCAATTCTCCTACCTCCAGGGACCCCTGTACATTTTCCATATATGTTTGGTATCCCCCCACACCCTCAAATGGGGCCCTGTGGAATGTTTACACACTGCCATTGGTTCCTGTGGTATCTTTTCATTTACGCAGCATTCTTTTTTTTTTTTTTTAATTTTATGTGTATGCATGCATTGTCTGCCTGTATGAAAGCATAACCCTGTCATGCAATGCCTGTGGAGGACAGACGAGACTGTCAGATCCCCTAGAACAGGAGTGACAGACAGTTGTTAGCTTCCATGTGGATGCTGGGATTTGAACTCGGGTCTTCTGCAAGAACATTCAGTGTTCTTATCCACTGAGCCATCTCTCCAGCCCCATGCAGCATTCTTTTAATCATCCTTGTGATTAATCCCCTGTAATCATTCTTGTCCTCTGAGTCAACCAAAGTCTGCATCTCAATAAAGATAGTAGGGGTGGGGACCATTCTAAAGCACCTCCCAGCTCATTGACCCTCCCCCACCCACCAGACTCCCCCTCCCGCTCCCCGTCCAAGGTGGAGGTGACTGAGAAGATGACAACTGTTCTGAGTGAGAGCAGCGGCCCCAGCAATACCTCCCACAGCAGCAGCCGTGAGTGGGGAAGGGGGATGTGTGAGCATTGGTGCCCCCGGTATCCTGCAGTCAAGAACTACTTTGGGTGGTTCAGGAGGAGTTTGAATCCAAGAAGGATCCAGGCAGAAGTCAAATTATTCATCCTCTTACCCCCAGCAGGAGAGAGCCACCTTTCCAATGGCTTGGACCCAGTAGCAGAGACAGCAATTCGCCAGCTGACTGAGCCTAGTGGGCGGGCAGCCAAGAAGACACCCACCAAGCGCAGCACTCTCATCATCTCTGGTGTTTCCAAGGTAGCAGAGCTCTGGCGAGAGCTGGGATAGAGAGAAAACCCTAATGGGTCACTCTTGCTCATTAAAACCTCTTTCCTGCCAGGTGCCCATTGCTCAGGACGAGTTGGCACTCTCCTTGGGCTATGCGGCATCCCTGGATGCCTCAATGCAAGATAATGCAGGAACCAGCGGAGGAGGTCCTTCTTCGCCTCCCTCAGACCCACCAGCCACATCCCCAGCACCTCTGGATGCCCTCTCCAGTCCCACAAGTGTCCAGGAAGCAGATGAGACGACACGTTCAGACATTTCTGAGAGGCCATCTGTGGATGATGTTGAGTCAGAAACAGGGTCTACTGGTGCCCTGGAGACCCGAAGCCTCAAGGATCACAAAGGTGGGGAGTTATTGGCAGAACATCCCCTCATTGGTTTTTTGGGGAGAGGGTGGAGACTAAGACAGGATCTGGCCTGGAAATTGTCATGTAGCCCGTGCTGACTGGAGCAATTCTCCTGCCTCAGTTTCCAAAGTGCTACGATTGTAAGCATGAACTACCACACTTATCCATCTACTGCTTCTTTTATACCCAGTATTGGGATCTGAGTCCTACTAGACACCTGGGTACCTGGTAGGCTCAGCTAACTTGCTGTCAAGGGTCAGCGAGCTCCAGTAGAGAGGGGAACTTGGTGTTCTTGACCTGAATATGACAGACTATAGAGTTCCAGCAAGGAGACCATATTAGTTCTTCCTGAGCCAAAGGGCCCGTTTTTTCCCACTCTTTTTGTTGTTGTTTGCTTGTTTGAAGACAGGGTCTCATGTAGTCCAGGCTGGCCTTAAACTTGCTATATACCCAAAGTTGACCTTGAACTTCTGATCTTCCTACCTTTACCTCTCAAGTGCTAGGATTATAGATAAGTGCCAACATGCCCAGACTATTTATTTATTTATTTATTTATTTATTTATTTATTTATATTTATTTTGTGTGTATGTGTGCCCGTGTATGTGGAAGTCAGAGGACAACTTGCAGGAATTGGTTCTGTCCTTCCACATTATGGATTCTAAGAATCAAACTCATGTTTGCCATGCTTGGATCTTGTTTTGTTTTGAGGCAGAGTCTCATGCTATAGCCCAGGTTGGCTTGGAACTCACTGGCCTGGTTTTCTGTTTGTTTTTCCCTTTTACTCCTCTTTCACTCTGTACCCCAGTTTCATAACTATAAAAAAATCCTACTCCAGGCCATTTTTAAGATAGTTCCTCTGAGCCATGCATGGTAGGGACATATCTGTAATCCCAGCACTTGGGAGGCTAAGGCAGGAGAATTATGATTTCATATACAGGCTATATATTGAGACTATCAAAGAAGGAAGGAAGAAATATAAGAAGGAAGGAAATTATTGTTCTTTCCTCTGGTGGTGACACAGGTTATAAACAGCTGGGGCAGTTCTAATTTCAAAGGACTAAGAGCTCGCCTCTGTACATTTTCATTCTTTGGTCAATGAGCCTGTCACCTGTGAATCTATTTATGATTTTAAAGCTGATATGGAAGTGTACAGCTATAATCCAAACACTTGATAGGCTCTGCCAATAGGAAAGTTGTGAATTTAAGACCAGCCTAGACTACAAATGGAAACTCGTGTCTTTTAAAAAACAACAACAAACAAGCAAACAAAAAAGATTTAAGTATGACTTCTTGGCATAATAGAATTCCTAAATCCAAAGCCTGCTGTGTAAGCACCTTCTTTCTTCTTATAACCCCACATTTACTTCTTTGAAGTTTCCAGGCTCACCACTTCCTGTTCACACCCTGGAATGCAGTAAACAAAATATGTCAGGTCATCTTTGCCTTTATGATTTATAGGCTTTGGGGAATACCCTCTGTGCAGCCTTTGTCTTCTGTAGGAAAGAGGCTCATTCCAATACTGTCCTCTCAGAGCAGCAGACCTTACCCATGTTACTCCTCTTTGGGGCAGAATCAGAGGTGCACACAGATCCATTCCCACAGCATACTATTCCTTCCTCAGGATGGGTGAAGCTCATGTTTGGGTCCATTTTGTTTCCTGGGAAAATCTGGCAAGGAGACTTGCTCACATTCTTCATCTTCTGTCCCTCCATCCTGAGTTCTTTTTCTGTCCCCTCACTCCTGTGCCCCTCCATCTGCCTCAGCTTCCCTCTTCCCCACAGTGAGTTTCCTGCGAAGTGGCACTAAGCTTATTTTCCGCCGGAGGCCTCGACAGAAGGAAGCTGGTCTGAGCCAATCACACGATGACCTCTCCAACACGACAGCCACACCTAGTGTCCGCAAGAAGGCTGGCAGCTTTTCTCGTCGCCTTATCAAGCGTTTTTCCTTCAAATCCAAACCCAAGGCCAATGGCAACCCCAGCCCCCAGCTCTGAGGGCCCACCTCACCTCCTGAACTAGGAGAGGGCAAGAGTTCTCTCAGCCCATTCCCCACATCCCCTTCTGTACCTCTTCCTGGATTCCCAGTGCTAGGACCAGGAAAGCCCTGGGGTTCTAGGAAGCCCCATCCACCCTGGGCTGTGGGGCAGTTTGGAAGGGTGTTTGCAGTGGGAAGTATTTGAGAGATGGACACTTGTTGCTGTAGACATAGAAGAGGGTGTTGGTGGCTGAGAGCAGGGGGCAGGCTCTGTCTTGTGTGTGCGGACATTCCTCAGAAGTGTTTGCCTTCTGCTAACACTGGCCCAGAGTGGAGTCCCAGGGACCTCATATCCTCAGCAGATCCTTCCTCCCTTATTTATTCTCTTTTCTATTTATATGTGTGGTCTAGGACCCTTGGCAAACAGATGACAGAGGGCGTTTCTCCCAGGTGACCCTTCTTTTCTGTCCAAGAGGGTAGGCAAGTCCCAGGAAGGGACACCTCCCTCAGGTCTCCACTCAGACCAGTACCAGTGTCTTCCTCTGAGGACACTGGCAGCTCATAGGAAGCCGGGCTAGTGCCCAGGATGGGGGGCAGGTACTCCCCACCTCCCTGCCTCTCCCAGTGCTCCTCATCTCTCCCTCCCCCTTTATTACCATTTTTTACTTGATGCCTTCTCCATGAGCAGTGGCTCAGTTGGAAGGAGGGAGCTAGGAAGCTGGTGGGAAGTCTTCCCTAGACAAATAGCTGTAGGAGCTTTAAAAGACTGTATGATGATAGAGCAGGAGTAAAGTTGTACCTCTGAATGTTGGGGGATGATGATGTCCATTGCTGTGTGATGGCTTGGAATTTAATTTATTAAAGTCAAATTGGAATTTATAAACTGGACCACTGGTTATCCTTTGAAAAGAAAACAGGCAGCAAGGCTGTGGTGTTGATAGAATGGGTGGATCAGAGACAGGGACCCAGGTAGTGAGGTAGGACATGTAGAGAAGGTTAAGAAACAATAGTCTCTCTAAAAGGTTAAGGTTACAGTAGAAAAGCTAATCAGCTAGTTCATGTGTCTTCATCCCCCTTTCTCAAATAGGCTGCTCTTCCTATGATACAACAAGGTTCAGAGAACAGACTCTGGTATTATCGTTATTGATTACCTTTGTGACCTTGGACAAGTTATATAAACTCTAGGTATGAGATGGGGACTGTGGGCTGGGGACATAGCTCAGAGGTAGAGCACTGTCCTAGCATGCCAAGACCCTGATCCCTAGCACCAGGGGCCAGGCATGGTGGTGCACGCCTTTAATCCCATCACTCAGGAGGCAGAGGCAGGTGGATCTCTGTGAGCTTGAGGCCAGCCTGGTCTACATAGTGAGTTCTAGGCCAGCTGGGGCTACAGGGAAACACTGTCTCAAAAAGACCAAAAAAAGGTGGGGGGGAGTGGGGAGAGGACTGAGAGAATAGCAACTATCATTCTGTTGTGGGTGAGAAGTAAATGACTACCTAAAACTGCTGTGTTTAGTCAGTGCCAAGTGTTAACTGTTGCCTCAGAAGAGACTTGGTAAAATCTTGTGACAACACAAAAGTCATTTATTCTTCAATATGGGCAAGTTTTAGGGACCTGGAGATAATAGCAAACTTTAAGTCTCTAGTTTCTGTCCTTTAGACTGTCACATAGAACTTGAACCAGGTATACTGCTCTAGAATGGTGGGCAGAATGCAGGACCAATAGGCAGGGAAACTGGGTCTGCCACAGACATATCTCTTGATATAGACCAAGCCACTTCTCCTTTCTGGATCTCAACTTTCTTAACTTCCTCCACTCTAAAATAAGAGTGGCCTTGGATAGTCCAGTAACTTCCAGCCTCGACAGTATATAACTTACCTGGGCTTGTGCATGTGGGTAGATAGCATAGATCTTTTTGTCTTCGGAGCCAGAGTCTTGTGTAGCCCAGGCTGGCCTTGAGTTTCTGAATGCTGAGATTACAGGTGTGTGCCATCATCTATCATACTTAATAGTTACTTTGTGTGTGTGTGTGTGTGTGTGTGTGTCTGTGTGCACGCACGCGCATTAACTGAGATAGAACGTAGGGTCTCACACATGCTAGGCAAGCACTCTACCACTGAGTTATATCCCAATCCTTTTCTAAACTTTTATTTTTGAGACAGTGTCTCACTAAGTTACCCAGGCTAGCCTTGAACTTTGTAGCCCAAACTGGCCTTGGATTTATGATCCTCCTGCCTCAGCCTCTATAGTAACTGGGATTACAGGCTTGTGCCACCAGTCCTGGCTAGAATTGTTAATGTTCCCCATGCTCCTGTCCATACTTGTCACAGAATATAGGATATTTAGAAAAGCAACAGAGTTTTAATATTTGGCCTGGTATTACATAATAAAATGCTCTACTCTAGGTTATGAAAACTCAGATTTTTCAAGCTCTTCCTCTTAACATAAAAATTTCAGCTTGGTGGTTCACAGAGTAGCAGTTTGTTTTCCACAATCACAAGATAGGCAAGCATACTGAATTTGTGACTTCTTTGAAAAGATTAAAAAGCTGGGCATGGTGGTGTACGCCTTTAATCCCAGCACTCAGGAGGCAGAGGCAGGCGGATCTCTGAGTTCCAGGCCAGCCTGGTCTACGTAGTGAGTTCCAGGACAGCTGGAGCTACAGGGAGACCCTGTCTCAAAAAGACTGGGAAAAAAAAAGATTAAAAAATTTTTTATTGTTTTTTAAAATATTTCTTACCTACATACAGGAAATACACACGCGCATATAATATGCAAGTGTGTATTGCCTGCATGTAAGTAAGTGTACCCATGTCATGCAATGCCCTTGGAAGACAGAAGAGGCTGTCGGATCCTCTGGAACTGGAATTACAGTTGTTAGCTGCCATGTGGGTGCTGGGATTCAAACCTGGGTCTTCTGCAAGAACAGCCAGTGTTCTTAACTGCTGAGCCATCTCTCCAGCCCCAAAATATATATATATTTTTTTGAGATACAGTCTCCTTTTGAAGCCCTTGGTAGCCTGGGATTCACTATGTAGACCAGATCGCCCTTGAACTTGTGATCGTCTTCCTTCTGCCTCCTGAGTCCTGGGATTACAGGCATGCATCATCCTACCTAGCTTGAACTTTCAGTTTCATGGAAAATTTTTGTTTTTTGTTTTGAGACAAAATCTTACTATGTAGCTCACACTGTCCTCAAACTTGTGATTCACCTTCTTCTGCCTCCCAAATTCTGATATTACAGGTTTGTACCACCACACTTGGCTTTTTCATGGGCAATTTTTTATAACATTTAAAAATTTTTTATTATTTTTATTTTGTGTGTATGAGTGTATTGCCTGCATGTACGTGAGTGCACCTGTGTTGTGCAGTTCCGCGGAGGTCAGAAGAGAGCTTCGTATTCCCCTGGAACTGGAGTTAAGGATGGTTTGTGGGTTCTAGGAATCGAACCCGGGTCCTCTGCAAGAGCAGTCAGTGCGCTTAACCGCTGAGCCATCTCTCCAGCCCCAATGGGCAAGTTTTTAAAAGGTTTATTTAGTTTATGTGTGCGTACCCGAGTGTCTGTATGTACACCATGTGTGTGCAGCTGTGAGCCATCATGTGGGTGCTTGGGAACTGAACCCAGGTTCTCTGGAAGAGTAGCAAGTGCTCTTAACTGTTGAGCCATCTCTCCCACCCTGGGAAGTTTCTAAAAATTTTAATTATTATTATTGTGTATGGTCATGATATGTGTGAGTGCAAAGATGGATGTGCCACAATGCACATGTGGAAGTCAGAGGATATTTGAGAATTAGTTCTCTTCCACTCTGAGTTCCAGGGATCAAACTCAGGTTATCAGGCTTGCATTGCAAGCACTTTTACACACTAAGCCATCTTGTTGGTCCATTGTAGGAAATTTTTGTTGATGGAAAGTAGATGTTCAGATTTCCATTGGACTGAGGATTGAATAGATAGTAACTAAAAATTGTACTCACCTTGCAGTGCTAAGCGGCCCAGAAATCAATTTAATCATATATCGTCATAGTGAAATGAGTCTGACCACATTTAAAAAAATAGAGATTAGTTTTTAATTGACCAGAGTTGGGGGATAGCCCAGTAGTAGAGTACCTACTTTACATTCCAAAGATGTTGGATTTGATCCCTAACATTGGAAAAACAAAAAGAGCAGCCAGTCATGGTAGCACATGCCTTTGATCCCAGCACTCCAAAGGAAGAAGCAGGTGGATCTCTGAGTTTCAAGTCCAGTCCATCTAGGGGTACATACTGAGATTTGTCACAAAAATAAAGGCAAAAGAAATACAAAACATAATTCAGGCATGGTGGTACACACCTTTAATCCCAGCACTGCAGAGGCAGGTGTACCTCTGTGAGATCCAGGCCAGCCTGGTCTGCATAGCCAGTTTCAGGTCAGCTGGGGCTACAGGAAGACCCTATCTCAAAACAAGTAAACAACCAAAAACCAAAACATAGTCTTGATAAATTTTAACTATTTCATACTTTCAGGAGATAGCCATAGCTTCTCTTTTTTTTTAAATTACATTTATTGAGCCTGGAGAGATAGCTCAGCAGTTAAGAGTACTTGCTCTCACAGAGGACCCAGATTTGGTTCCCAGTACCCACATGGCAGCTCACAACCATCTGTAACTTCAGTTCTAGAGGCTCTAACACCCTTTTCTGGCCTCCTGGGGAATTTCATGCATTTAGTGCACTTACCTGCAGGCAAAACACTCATACACATAAAAATACAAATAAAAAATTTTAATCACATTTACTTGCCAGGTGTGGCACACCATTAATCCCAGCATCTGGGAGGCAGAGCCAGGCAGATCTCTGTGAGATGGAAGTCAGCCTGGTCTACATAGCAAATTTCCAGACCAGCTAGGTCTACAGGGAGACCCTGTCTCAAAAAAAATATTACACTGGGGCGGGAGGGATGGCTCAGTGGTTAAGAACACTGGTTGTTCTTGCAGAAGACCTGGGTTTGAAAGCCAGCACCCACATGGCAGCTAACAACTGTCCGTAAGTCCCAGGGGATCCAACAGCCTCTTCTGACCTCTGTGGGCATTGCACGACAGGGTGCACTTACCTACATGTGGGCAATACACACAAACACATAAAATAAAAATAGTAAACAAATTTTTAAAAAAAGTTACATTTACTTCTTTATTATGTGTGTGTGCACACCGAAGTGGAAGTCAGAGGACAACTTGTGGCAGTCAATTATATCCTTCCATCATGTGGGACCAAGGATTTAACTCAGGTTTTAGGTTTGATGGCAAGTGCCTTTACCCACCGAGCCATTTCATTGGCCTGATCCATAGCTTTTAATGAACATAAATTATTCTCTCTTTCTCTCCCTCTCACTCTCTCTCCTGCTCAGTCTCTCTCTCTCTCTCTCTCTCTCTCTCTCTCTCTCTCTGTGTGTGTGTGTGTAGGACAGCTTATCTCAGAATCTCTGGATTATCCAGCAAAAATTGTGATCTGTTTTTAATAGAAGCAGATTGAGATAGACATAAACTATGCTAGACAGCAAGACACTGCCTTACATTCTGGATATTATTTTATTTTTTAAATTTGTTTTCTTTTGGTCTTTTTGAGACAGTGTCTCCCTGTAGCTTCAGCTGGCCTTGAACTCGATATGTAGACCACGCTGGCCTTGAACTCCCAGAGATCTGCCTGCCTCTGCCTCCCAAGTGCTGAGATTAAAGGCGTGTGCCACAGCACCACAGGGCCACCACACCCAGTTTGTTTTGTTTTTTGAGACAAAATCTATATAACTCAGGTTGATCTTGAACTCACAATCCTCTCATCTCTTCCTCTCAAGTGCTGCTATACCTGGGTTTTTTGTTTGATATTTAATTCTTATTCACTTATTTTTCTAATGATATTTTTATTTGTGTAATTGATTTGATTGTGTATGTTTATTAGTGTGTGTGTTGTGCCCACAAAGGCTAGAAAAAGGTAACAGAGCCAGAGTTGACATGTGGGTGCTGGGAGTTGAACCCAGGTCCTCTGGAAGAACAGCATGAGCTCTTATCCCTTAAGACACCTCTCCAGTCCCTTATTTAGTTATTTTAAGTGTGTTTTTACCAGCACGTGCACCACACATTCATGTCCATGAAAGGCAGAAGAGGGCATTGGATCCCCTGGAACTGGAGTTATAGCAGATTGTTAGCCACCATGTGGCTGCTGAGAATCAAACCCAGGTCTTCTGCAAGAGCAGCCAGTGCTTTTAACTGCTGAGCCATGTTTCTAGCCCCATGTTTGTTTTTGAGACAGGGTCTCACTATGTAAGCTTGGCAGGCCTGGAATTCACAGTGATCCACCTGCCTCTGCTTCCCAAGAACTGAGATTAAATGCATGTGCCACCACACCTGGCAAAATCAAAGATTTTTTTTTTTGTCTTTTTGAAACAGGGTCTCCCTGTAGCCCCAGCTGTCCTGGAACTCACTATGTAGACCAGGCTGGCCTTGAACTCACAGAGATCCACCTGCCTCTGCCTCCAGAGTGCTGGGATTAAAGATGTGCACCACCACACCCGGCTTAAAAAAATTTTTTTTTTTAAAAAGTGTGCCAGGCAACTGGGCATGGTGGCGCATGCCTTCAATCCCAGCATTCGGAAGGCAGAGGCAGGTGGATCTCTGTGAAATCAAGACCAGCTTGGACTACATAGGAAGTTCCAGGTCAGCTGGGGCTACAGGAAGACTGTCTCAAAACCAAAGCAAGACTTATTGGAAGAGGAGCCATCTCCACTGAAAACAGAATGAGAAGAAAATCAGTTAAATAATGTAAGGGAGAAGGGAAGATGATTTCACTCAGGGAAAAACGAATGCAAACCTGAGAGGTATAAGAAGGCATGGTGTAGTAGGGAAACTGAAAGAAATTTGGGGCTGGGGTACAGGAAATGATTTGATGCAGGCAGGGTCCAGATGCTGGGGTTTAGAAACTCCATTTCGTTTGGGGACTTTGCGCTTAAGGTGACAGAGTGCCTTTTACACAGGATGGTGACTTGATCACATCTGTTTTTGTAAAGACCACTTTGAGCGCTTAGGGGAGGACTCCTTGGAGGGAAGAAAGGAAGGAGTGTGGCATGTTAAATGAGTGGAAATCTGGGCTGGGTGTCATTCATGGACTAGAATGGAAGTGAAGTTAAAGAAAGGACCATGAATTTGAGCAATCCTATGTTTAATAACGTAGAATCCTGAGCTGGGGATCTGGCTCAGTCGGTAGAGCACTTGTCTAGCATACCGGAAGGACACATAAACTTGGTGTGGTGGAGAAATCTGTAATCCCAGCAGTTAGGTGGAGAGGCAGGAGGATCCAAAAGTTCAGTATTAGGCATAGTGAGCCCGCCTTTAATATCAGCGCTTGGGAAGCAGAGGCAGGTACCCAACTCTGTGAGTTCGAGGCCAGCTTTGTCTATATAGTTAGTTCAGGCTAGCTACGGGGAGACGCTATTTCAAAAAAATTTTAAAGTTCAGGGTCATCCTCAACTACATACTAGTTTGAGGCCAGACTGGGCTACAGACCTCCATCTAAAACAAATAGGTTCAAGGTCATCCTCCGCCACAGCTACGTGGGCAACTCCAGGCCAGTCCCTGGGATGCCCTGAACCCCATTTAAGACATGAACTCCGTCTTCAAAGGAGGAATCAGGAGTCTAACCTGAAAGAGTAGAATGACAATGTTGTTCACTGAGCATGAAAACCAAGCAGGGACTTGTGGGAAAAGATCAGGGCCCCAAAAGCCAGTATTTATGAGAGAAGACCAAGAGAATCAAGGATGGAGATGGGGCCCTCATTTTAGATCCACCAGGGTCCAGCGCTGGGCAGCCAGTCTTCCTACATGGTGCAGTCCACACCTCCAGCGAACGAAAGCACAGAGACCGGGAAGAAGACCGCACCGCCCAATCCCGGCGCAGGCCCACAGCATGCTTCGTGCGGATTCTGCGCAGTGGAGGGCGTTTGGCCTCAGGATTTCCCGCCCGCGCAGCGCCCGCAGCCCAGCTTCGCGCGCCTGCGCTGTCATTTTCCAACATCCGGTCGTCCCTCACTATCCGCTCCCCCGCCCCCCGGCGCCCACGCCCACCCCCC
>NW_008360328.1:485766-504550 GCF_000622305.1 Nannospalax galili
ATTCCCGCCCCTTCCGTGTTTTGGTGCGCACGGGTTCCGTCAGACGCAGCAGCGACTATTGGCTGTCAGCGACTCAGGGGCGCTGATTGGCTGACGTTGACCGTCCCTCAAACGCCCTCTGGGTATATGGTGAGAGGTGGGTGGATAGCTGGAGTCTGGGAGACTGCGCTAGGTGAGTTAGGCCTTGCTCCTCCGCGCGGGTGGCGGCCGGGGGTGCTTTGGACGGGCTGCAGAGAGTTCTACCCGAGCTGCCGCGCCGAGCGTACTTGCCGCTTGGTCGCTGGGCTATGTCGAGCCGGCCCTCGTCCCGGCTCCGGCTTTCATTGTCGGGGCTGCAGTCGCGGGACTCCCCGGGCGCCACGCCTTACTCCTCCTGTTCTTGGAGGCGCGGCGCCCGGGGACTGCTCCCGCGGGTCTCGGGATTCTAGCTGTCCTATAAAGCTTGGCCCGGGCCTCACCGCCGTGGCGAGCCTCCCCTTGGCGCCAGCCCCGGGGGATTTCAGTCTGTGTGGGTCACCTCCGTCGGGCGCTTTGTTTTGATTGTGGTGTGCATACGTCAGAGCCTTTTCTGTGAGTCCTTAGTTGTTTAGGATATAGGTCAGCCTTTAAGACAGGGTCTTCCTGTAGCTCCAGCTGGCCTGGTACTCAATATATAGAACAGGCTGGCCTCGAACTCACAGAGATCCGCTTGCCTCTGCCTCCGAGTGCTGGGATTAAAGGAGTGCACTACCACGCCCGGCTTTTCTTTTTTGCCTTATATTTGAATACCACTCAGGGTTCGTTCGGTACTCAAAAGTACCATAAGCTCTCTTAACATTTATTTGTGGTTTCTTTGCTGATGATCCTGTGGGTTGTCCCTACCCCCGAATTAATGTTTTAGATCCTCTCACCCACAAAACAAGCCTGCTTCTAAAACCTTGTTGCGCCCTAGTGGTGTGTTAGGCTGATCTTTTTTTTATCTTTTTGAGACAGGGTCTCCTTGTAACCCCAGCTGGCCTAAACTCGGTATGTAGAACAGGCTGGCCTTGAACTCACAGAGATCCGCCTGCCTCTGCTTCCGGAGTGCTGGGATTAAAGGCCTGTGCTACTACATGGTATACACTGATCATTTATATGTCCACTGAGTATTTCTTAATTCAGTGAGCATAAATATTCCGTGCTACACGAGGAGCTGAGGTATACATTGACCCAAGTCATATACCTAATTAAAATGTTGAAGCTTTCTAATCAGGTCCATTGACTCCCCAGATGGCTATAATAATTTTGCAGGAATAAGACTTGAACTCAAGGCCTTGCACTTGGTAGACAAGCTTTCTGTCTGTGAGTTGTATCCCAACCAGTTGCTTTAATATTAATATTAGTAGTGTCCATTTTACACTTAAAAGAGTCTGGATCTGGTGGTACATGTCTTCAGTCTTAATCCCAGCACTTGGAGAGGCTGAGGCAGGAGTATCTCTGAGTTTGAGGCCAGCCAGTGTTACATTTGAGATCTTATCTCAAAAAAAGTGAGGAGGGGGCTAGAGAGGTGGGTCAACAGTTAAGATGCTACTCTTGCAGAGGACCTGGGTTTCAGTTCCCAGTACCCACTTTACAGCTAAGACCCATCCTTTACTCCAGTTCCAGGGATTTCCAGTACCCCCTTCTGGCCTCTACAGTCCTTGTATGCATGTAGTACACTTACATACATGTAGACAAAGCACTTGTACACATAAAAAAATTTGTTTAAGTGGGGAGTGGGGCTGGAGAGATGGCTCAGCAATAAGAGTGCTTTCTGCTCTGCTGGAGGACCCAAGTTCCATTCCCAGCAGCCATGTAAGTAACTTCAGTTCCAGGGACATTTGACCTCCGCCACCTGTACCCACTTGCACAGCTTCCCCCCTTCCAATGCATATACATAATTAAAAATAATCAAAATTGCTGGGCATAGTGGTACATGCCTTTAAGCACTGCAGAGGCAGAGGCAGGTAGATATCTGAGTTTGAGTCCTGTCTTGTCTACATAGCCAGTTCATTAAAAGTGCCTTCTGCTTTCAGAGGATCTGAATTTGGTTCTCAGCACCTACATCCCACACCAGGCAACTTACAATGACCTGTAACTGGCTCCAAGAACCTGACACCATCTTCAGCCAGGTGTGGTGGTGCATGCCTTTAATCCCAGCACTCTGGAGATAGAGAACAGTCTGGTCTACATAGGGAGTTCCAGGCCAACTGGGGCTACAGGGAGACCCTGTCTCAAAACAAACAAAAAAATCCACCCACTGCTCTTGCAGAGGACCCTGGCTCAGTTCCCAGCACCCACATAGTGCCTAACAACCATCCATAACTCCAATTTCTGGGGATCTGATGCCCTCTTGACTTTGACTTCTGTGGACATTGCATGCTTGTGATGATGCATTTAGACACATGGGCAAAACACTCCTACACATAAAAAAAAATTACGAGCTGGTTGAGGTAGTAGATACCTTTAATTCTAGTACTATGGAGGTAGAGGAGGGTGGATCTTTGTGAGCTTGAGGCCAGACTGGGTCTACAACTCACTATGTGAGTTGTAGACCCAGTCTCAAAAAACCAAATAATAAGCCAGGCGTGGTGGCACACGCCTTTAGTCCCAGCACTTGGGAGGCAGAGGCAGGCGGATCTTTGTGAGTTCGAGGCCAGCTTGGTCTACATAGTGAGTTCCAGGACAGCTGGGCTACAGAGAGACCCTGTCTCAAAAAGACCAAAAAAAACAAAAAAAATTAAAAATAAAAGTTTTAAAAAGAAAAAGGTTTAGAGAAGCTCAATTGTGTGCCCCAAATAATGATTCCTGGGCTTCTTTAAACATGCCAAGAGGGCCGGGTGGTGTATACTCAGTGGTAGAGCTCTTGCCTAGCATGTGTGAGGCCCTGGGTTTGGTTCTCAGCACTGAAAAACCAGATACTGCAAGACAATGGCTCACACCTGTAGTCCCAACACATAGGTGAGACAGGAGGATCTTCAGTTTGAGGCCAGCCTGGTCTGCATAATGAGATCCTGTCTCAAACAAACATTGCAAGAGCTTCCAGTTGATATCTGCCAGCCCTGCTGATAGAACGGAGTAGGGCACAAGCCAGGCCTTTTAGAAACCTACAGCCTAGGGCCTGGAAAGATGGCTCATTGGTTAAGAGCACTTGTTGCTCTATAGAAGACCTGGGTTCAGTTCTCAGCACCCACATCATGGCTCACAAGCACCTGTAACTCTAGTTCCAAGGGATCTGATGTCCTCTTTTGGCCTCCACAGGCACCAGGCACATGCAGGCAAAACTCGTACACGCACAAAAAAAGGAAAACAACAAAATAACTGCTTAATAAACTGTGTAGTAGGTATTCCATATACAGATATGTCTGCGTGGAGAGGGAGTGAAACAGGGAGATGTAGAAGGAAAATGACACCAAATTCCTTAGCTTTAAATTGTCTCCACTTCCTGGTTCTGTGACCTGTAAATTACTTGTCTAGGCCCATTTCCTCATCTGTAAAACTGGTTATAATAATAGCACCCACTTCAATAGGGTTGTTGTGCTAATGAACTTTTATACTTAAAAAAGAGAACAGTGTTATGTAGTAGAAACTTACTAGGCACAGCAAATTCACTGAGTAAGGAAACTTTTCTTTCAAGATAGGCTTTCACATAGCTCAGGCTGGTTCGAACTATGTAACTGAGACTGACCTTGAACACCTGATCCTCCTTCCTTCACCTCCAGAGTGCTGGGAATACAGGTGTGTGCCACTACTCCCAGCTGAGACGGGAAGCAAAGCATGTCACTGACACCTGGTTCAGTGGCTTGCCACTGTACTTGTTGCTTCATTTGACTTGGGGATAAAGAGGTATGTGGGGAGGTTGCTTAAGTTTCAGGTGATTCTAGATCACTGGTTAACCCATTGTTAGCCAGTGATCTTTCTGGATCTTATCCACCAGTCTGAGTTGGGTATGTGTTTCAAATATTTGTGTTCATTGCTATGTGAGAATAGTAGACTTAAGCCTGTACAGAAAGTCACTGTATGGTTTCTGCTTCAGAAGGGCTTATAGCCAGCCCAGTTAGGGAAATAAAAATAAAACTCTAAATGCATCTTTTTTTTTTTTTTTAATTTTCATTTTATGTGTATGCGTGTATTGCCTGCATGTAGGTAAGTAAGTGCACCTGTGTCATGCAGTGCCTGCAGAGGTCAGAAGAAGCTGTCAGATCCCTTGGGACTGGAGTTACGGACAGTTGTTAGCTTCCATGTGGGTGCTGGGATTTGAACCCGGGTCTTCTGCAAGAACAGTCAGTGTTCTTAACCACTGAGCCATCTCTCCAGCCCCTAAATGTATCTATTTTTATGCCCTAATCTTTTATTATATTTTTTATGTGTGTATAGTATATACATGTGGATATATGCAGGTCCACACAAGTGGAGGCCAGAGAACACATCTGTTGTCTTCCTCTATCACTCTCCACCTTATTTTTTGAGACAGGCTCTCTCCCTGAACCTGAAGCTCAGTTTTGGCTAGGCTGGCTGGCCAGTGAGCTCCAGAGAACTTCCAGTCTTCAGTCCCCAAAGCTGGAGTCATAAACACAGGTGGCAATGCCCAGCTTTTTACAGATACTAGGAATTTGAACTTGGGTCCCACAAAGACTACATGAGTGAGCATGAGTGGATAAAAGTAAGGTTGACCACATGGCAGCTAACAACTGTCCGTACCAGGGGATCCAACCACCTCTTCTGTCCTCCGCAGGCATTGGGCCACACGGGTGCATTTACATGCATACAGGCATAACATTCATGCACATAAAATAAAAACAATAAGCTGGGCGTGGTTGCTCACGCCTTTAATCCCAGCACTCAGGAGGCAGAGTCAGGTGGATCTCTGTGAGTTCAAGGCCAGCCTGGTCTACATAGTGAGTTCAAGGCCAGCCTGGTCTACATAGTGAGTTCTAGGACAGCTGGGGCTACAGAGAGACCCTGTCTCAAAAAGACCAAAAAAAATAAAAATAATAAATAAAATATTTTTTAAAAGTAGGGTTGAGAGTATGTCATCAACTGGCATCTGTAGAACCAAGGGGTGAAAGTAGTCTCTAATATTTGAGGTAATTTAGGAAAGCTTCCTGAAATGTGATCATAATGGGATATTTATGGAGCGTTTAGGATATATAAAGCTCTGGTAACCCTGGGAATAAGAAGTGAGTAAGTCCTGGTTGTGGCATGCGTTTAATCTCAGCACACAGGAGGCAGAAGCAGGTAGAACTCTGAATTTGAGGCCATCCTGGTCTGCATAGGGAGTTCCAGGCCAGCTGAGACTACATTGTGGGATCCTGTCTCAAAAAAAAAAAAAAAAAAGTAAGTGAAAAAAGTGAATAAACTCCCTGCCCTGAGCAACTGTTATTCTGGGGAGAGCAATGTTCATTTCATTAAAATAAGTGTATACCAATGCTATCCCAGGAACTGGGTTGTTTTTTTTTTTTATCTGTACCTGGGTAAATTAGGAAAGCAGTCACTAATGACCAGGGACATTGGGTTTGAAGGGTGAATAGAATTTGCTTAAGTAGAGAGTTTTAGGAGAAGTCATATATTCAGGGATAAAAATAGTTGAATCAGAAAGGAAGAGAGTATATGAATGGGCAAGAAAGTCAGAGAGCAGCATGGTGTGGGAAGAAGGGCATTGAATTGGAGCTAGGATACTCTAAGACCAGATGAGGGAAGGGTGGAAAGGGCTCACCTCCCAGCACTTGGGAGGCAGAGGCAATCAGATCTCTGAGTTCAAGGCCAGCCTGGTCTACATAGTGAGTTTCAGGCCTACTGGGGCTATAGGGAGATCCTGTCTCAAAAAAAAAAAATCTTATTGTGATGTAAGGGTAGGGGTGACAAACATGCCATGGTGGGGGCAGAGGCAGCTTTGTGGAGTATTTATTTTTATTTTATATGTATGTTAAGTCTGTATGTACATAAGTGCACCTATGTTGTGCAGTGCCCTCAGAGGACAGAAGAAGGTGTCTGATCCCCTAGACTGGACTTACGGGTGGTTGTTAGCAACCATGTGGGTGCTGGGATTCAAACCCGGGTTTTTTGCAAGAATGGCCAGTGCTCTTAACCTCAGAGCCATCTCCAGCCCTGAATCAGGCCTTTTAACATCTCCCAGAACTTTGCATGAACCTATAATTTTGTTTTTATTTTATTTTATTTTTTATGTGTATGAGTGTATTGCCTGCATGTATGTGAGTGCACCCGTGTTGTGCGATGCTGAGGAGGTCAGAAGAGGGCTTTGGATTCCCCTTGAACTAGAGTTAAGGATGGTTCGTAGCTGTCATGTGGGTGCTGGGAATCAAACCCGGATCCTCTGCAAGAGCAGTCAGTGCTCTTAACTTATGAGCCATCTTTCCAGCCCCTGTATTTGCTAGGTGCTTAAGAACACTTAGCACTTGGGGCTAGAGAGATGATTCAGTGGTTAAGAGCACTGGCTGCTCTTGAAGAAGACCCAGGTTCGATTCCGAGCACCCACATGGCGGCTAACAGCCGTCTATAACTCCAGTTCCAGGGGAATCCAACGCCCTCTTCTGACCTCGGGCATTGCATGACATGGGTGCTACTTACACACATGCAGGCAATACACTCATACACATAAAATAAAAATAATAATTAAAAAAAACAGTACTGTGTAGACACTGAAGGTATAGTATAAACAAGACAGATAGGGTTCTAACATTTAAACAGAATCTTCATTTTAACTGTTACAGGAGTGATAGGATCAACCATTGGGTAAGCTAGGCAAAGATGGATTGTATGGTGCTTTGATAGATTTAATGACGTGATTTAGTATGGAGCATAAAGCTTCTGGGTCATCTGTAGGCTGTATAGAATAAAAAGAAAAGAACTTTGGTCTCAACCTAACCTGACCTACCACTGTTGTGTGACTTTGGATAAGTAGTTTACCTCTTTCAATTTCAGGTCCTTGTCTGTAAATGAGGTTTAAAATGGTGCCTTCCTCATAGGGTAGTGTTGCCAGTACATGATACAAATAAAATGAGACTGGAGAGATAGTAATGTGCTTTCCATGTAAGCACAAGGAGGCCCTGAGTCTGATTGCTGGACCCCCATAAAAAGCCCAAGCTGGATGTGGTGCTACACACTGTTAATCCCAGCACTCAGGAGGCAGAGGCAGGCAGATCTCTAGTTTGAGGCCAGGTTGGCCTACATAGTGAGTTCCAGGCCAGCAGGGACTACAGGGAGATCCTGTCTCAAAGAAGCAAATAAATACACACACCTCAGAAGAACCAAGGTAGATTACCCCTGAGTTGCCAGGGATAAGGTTGGCCTCTGGCCTCCACACAGACACATACACACACAATGCTTAATATGGTGGGAACTGGTGATACAAACCTGTAGTCATAGCTACTTGGTAGACTGATGCAGGAGGATTTAAAGTTCAAGGTTACTGTAGGCTACAGAGTAAGTTGTTAGCCTGGGCAATTTAGGGAGAACCTGTCCCAAAATACTTAGTGTGTGTAAGGCTCTAGGTTTAATTTTCAGAACCAAAAATCCCCTAGACAAGAACAAAAATAACCTTAATATGATTCCTGAAAAAAAAAAATTGTATCTGCCATATAGTAAGTGAAATTCAGAGCAAAACATTTTGTTAGCCCCATTTTGGCCAAGGTCATATAGTTCGTAGGTGGTAGACAATAGAGTATGGGTATTTAACTCTGGTGCCTCTTTGAAGCTAAGTATTGTACTTCCCATGGGAGTATGCTCAGAACTGTCAAAGAGAAAAATGTTTTAAGTGTTTATCTCAGTGCTTGGCACATGATCAGTTGTATTCTCTCTTGTCAGGACAACAGACAAGCCCCAGAGTCTGAGAAATACTGATCCATCCTTACTGAAAAAAGCACCAGGTCACTGAGAAGCACTTGCTGATTGTCAGGAAGCTGCCTGTCCAGCTTTTGCCCCCGGTTGCACAATCTTACAGCTGTGGATTTCTTCTTCCTCTAAGGTAAAGGCCATGTCACCTCCTGGAAAAGTTCCTCGGAAGGAGAACCTGGGGCTCCAGTGTGAATGGGGGTCTTGCTCCTTTGTGTGTTCAGCCCTGGAGGAATTCTTCGAACATGTCACTGAGCACCTGCAGCAGCATATGCAGGGCTCCAGGGAGGACGAAGAGGAGGATGACCCACTTGGTAAGGGAACAGGACGTAGGAACAGAAAGAACTCAAGGTCCTTTCTAGGAAAAGAAAGCATCCTGGAAGAATGGAGGTTCATTTTCCTATTTTGTTTTCTTTGTTTATAAAAAACATTGTAGTTATTTGGGGCTGGAGAGATGGCTCACTGGTTAAGAGCATTGACTGCTCTTACAGACAACCCAGGTTCGATTCCCAGCACCCACATGGTGGCTAACAGTTTGTAACTCTAGTTCCAGGGGATCCGACACCCTCTTCTGAAATCTATGGGCATTGCATGACATGGGTGCACCTACCTACATGTAGGCAATACACTCATACAAAATTGTAGTTACTTATAGAGAATTTAGTCAGCACAATGTAAAGAATCTCTCCAGTCCAGTTTTTAATGCTGTTATAGTACCACATACCCCTACCCCCATAGTCCTTATCACTAGTTACAGTTTCATAGATGTGATTATTAATTACTTTTTTTCTCTGAAAGCATTGTGAGAATGAGGACGGGGGCTCCTAACTCCTTGTTATGTCACATGCCTGACACACAAATGAAAGTCATTAAATACTGTTATTTGCTGAATGAACTCCTGGTAACTTGGCCAGAGCCCCTGTTTAATGCCTGGAAAGTGAGCTGAGCCTTGGAAAGTATCAGACTCTTCCTTCTAAACTCCTTTCTGCAGTGGAAGAATTCTCCTGCCTGTGGCAGGAGTGTGGCTTTTGCTCTCTGGACAGTTCTGCTGACCTCATCCGCCATGTCTACTTCCACTGCTACCACACCAAGCTGAAACAGTGGGGGCTGCAAGCTCTGCAAAGCCAGGCTGACCTCAGTCCCTGCATCCTGGACTTCCAGAGCCGGAACATCATCCCTGACATCCCTGACCACTTCTTGTGTCTGTGGGAACATTGCGAGGTCAGCAGACAGTGCCAGGAGTAAGGGTGGAAGGAAGCTGGGGATATTGACTCAAGATACCTTGACCCTTTCTGGGGTACCTTATGTTTCTGAGACTTCTGCTATTCTGTGTAACTCCTTTCCTCAAACTTTCCCATTTCCACAAGTTAATTTGTGGGAGAGCCAAGACACTCCCCTTTGGATATGGGTAAGAGTCCTGCTACCCACTCTCAGTTCTTACCCCAAGTTGCCCTGGCACAGAGCTCCTTCGACAATCCTGAGTGGTTCTATCGGCACGTGGATGCACACAGCCTGTGCTGTGAATACCAAGCTGTCAGCAAGGACAACAATGTGGTGCTGTGTGGATGGAACGGTAAGGCCACCCATCCGCTCCGGCTTCTGAAACTCTGGGGTGTTAAGGGTCTGGAGGAGCCAGGGATGGGACCATTCCTTCAGGGCAAAGTTGGCTACTGGCTGAAGAGACTTGGGGCTACCAGAGCCAAGTTGGGGAAGGGGGCTTGGGGATGGAACCTAACCAGGTCTTCCTTCCTAGGCTGTACCTGTACCTTCAAGGACCGGTGTAAGCTTCGAGAGCATCTCCGCAGCCACACCCAGGAGAAGGTGGTAGCCTGTCCTACCTGTGGGGGCATGTTTGCCAACAACACCAAGTTCTTAGATCACATCCGTCGTCAGACTTCATTGGATCGTAAGCAGTTGGGAAGAAGGGGGCCAGTGTGGGCTGTCCTGCCTGAAATGAGGTTGGGGATGTGTTCCCAGGGGAGGTGGCTTGCTGAAGAGATCTGTACCTTGGCTCCCTTCTGCTTTTGGCCTCAGGCACAACTTAGACTTCTCACAGACATTGTTCAGCACTTACTGAGTGCAGTATCAGTTATCTCAGGGAATCTTCACAACAGCCCCATGAGGTAGGCTTCTTATTCCCCTTTTTACAGATGAGGAAACTGAGGCTCAGAGAGGTTAAATCACTTACCTGAGATCATACAGCTAGTAAGTGGTAAAGCTGGGCTTCTAACTCAGGTTCTGGACCTCAAATCTCAATCCATAGCTTCCTAAGCTTCCCTTTGCTCCTTGGGTGGTTCCCTCTTATCTGGGATGGTTCCCCTCTCCTCTCTGTTCCCCACTGTTGTCATCAGTCCCCTTTGTTCTGCTCGCTCCACCCCAGAGCAGCGTTTCCAGTGCTCTCACTGTTCCAAGAGATTTGCCACAGAGCGACTGTTGCGGGACCACATGCGTAACCATGGTGAGTAGCCTGCACCCAAGTCTTCCTGCCCTCTCCTTAAGGTCCTGTGAGTCCTCAGATCATAGTCTCTTCTCTGCTCCTCAGTGAATCACTATAAATGTCCTTTGTGTGACATGACCTGCCCACTGCCTTCCTCCCTCCGCAACCACATGCGATTTCGACACAGTGAGGACCGGCCCTTTAAATGTGACTGTTGTGACTACAGGTAAGGGGATCCAGGGGCCAGAAAACAGAGCTCATGTTCCAGGATTCCCCATGCCCTCCAATCCCTCCTGACTTCTTCTGGCAGTTGCAAGAATCTGATTGATCTCCGGAAGCACCTGGACACTCATAGCAAGGAGTCCGCCTACAGATGTGAATTTGAGAACTGCAGCTTCAGTGCTCGGTCACTCAGCTCTATCAAGTCCCATCACCGAAAAGTACATGAAGTAAGTGTGGCTGGTGGTGGGGAAAGGCTAGTGGGTGTAGGTGAAGAGCTGACATCATTTTTTCCTTCCCTCCTCATCAGGGAGACTCCGAGCCAAGGTACAAATGTCATGTGTGTGACAAATGCTTCACCCGTGGCAACAACCTCACCGTGCACCTTCGAAAGAAGCACCAGTTCAAGTGGCCCTCAGGACACCCCCGTTTTCGGTATGTCTCAGTCCTCCCCACAGGTTTCTTTCCATCTTTGTTTTTATTATCATGTGAGTGTGTGCATGCCACAGTGCTCATGTAGAGGACAAAACACAACTTTGGAGTTGGTTCTCTCCACCTTTATGTGGGTTCTTAGTATCAAACTCAGGTCATCAGACTTACATGTACCCCTGAACCATCACACCAGCTCAACACATACTTTTTTTTTCAGGTCTTTTTGAGACAGGGTCTCCCTGTAGCCCCAGTTGTCCTGGAACTCACTGTGTAGACCAGGCTGGCCTTGAACTCACAGAGACCCCCCTGCCTCTGCCGCCCAAGTGCTGGGATTAAAGGCCTGTGCTACCATGCCCTGCTATTCTTTTTTTTTTTTTTATGTGTTTGAGTGTATTGTCTGCATGTATGTGAGTACTCCCGTGTCTACAATGCCTCGGAAGTCAGAAGAGGGCGTCAGATTCCCCTGGAACTGGAGTTAAGATCAGTTCGTAGACACTATGTGGGTGCTGGGAATCGAACCTGGGTCCTCTGCAAGAGCAGTCAGTGCTCCTTAACCGCTGAGCCATCACTCCAGCCCCTCGACACATTCTTTTAATGAGGAAAAAGAAGACCTGGAATTTTATGGTATATTGATGATTACTCTCTATGTTTAGGCTCAACCTTAAAAAAAAAAACTAGATGGAGGGACTGGAGAGATGGCTCAGTGGTTAGGAGCACTGAATTCAGTGATGACTAACAACAATCCATAGCTCCAGTTCCAGGGGATCTGACGCCCCCTTCTGGCCTCTGTGGGCATTGCATGACATGTGTTCACTTATATATATGCAGGCAAAACACTCATACACAAAATATAAATAAATTTTTAAAAATTAAAACATAAAGTTGGACATGTAGCACATGCCTTTAATCCCAGCACTTGAAAACAGGTGAATTTCTGTGAGATCAGCTACATAGCAAGTTCCAAGCCAGCTGGGGCTGCAGGGAGACCCTGTCTCAGAAAAACAAACCAAAAAAATAGTAGCAGGGGGACTGAAGAGATGGCTCAGCATTAAGAACACTGGCTGGTCTTGCAAGGACCTGGGTTTAGTTTCTAGCACCCTCATGGCAGCTCACAACCCATTGTAACTCCTGTTCCAGGGGATCTAACACCCTCTTCTGGTCTCCACAGGCATTGAATGGCACAGGTTTATACATTCAGGCAAAATAATCATACACATAAATTTTTTTTTTTTTTTTTTTTTTTTTTTGGTTTTTTTGAGACAAGGTCTCTGAGTAGCCCCAGCTGGCCTAATATGTAGACCAGGCTGGCCTCGAACTCACAGAGATCCCTGTGCCTCTGCCTCTGAGTGCTAGGATCAAAAAGGCATGTGCCACCATGTTTACAATACACATAAAATTAAGATAAATGTTTTTTTTCTTCTTTTTTTTTTTTTGAGACAGGGTCTCCCTGTAGCCCCAGCTGGCCTGGAACTCCCTATGTAGACCAGGCTGGCCTCGAACTGACAGAGATCTGCCTGCCTCTATCTCCCAAGGTTTTTAGCCTGTGCCACCATACCTGGCTATAAAAATTTTTGCAGTAGGGCAAAAATTGTTGTGATTTTTCTAATACAGAGCACAGTGCCAGACCCAACAAGTAGGGCCAAAAGTCCTGAAATCAGAGCTAGAATTGCAGCCTAGGGGTCTTGACCCTCAGCTCCTTGGCCTTCTCATAAACTTTGGATACTCTGCTTATCTACATGGACAGTCTCTACCCTGGCTTGGACTTCTGCATAAGTTTTTCTGTTTTGAATAATGCTCCTTCCCTCCGACCCTTTCTTCTACATACTGCCCATCACTTAGAATCCCAGGCTTCTTGCAGCCTTCATACTTGTATCCTACTCCCCTGTCTCCAGGCCATTCCTGCATCCTCTGCTGGTGTGCTGTATTCTCTTCCAGGTACAAGGAGCACGAAGATGGCTACATGCGGCTGCAGCTAGTTCGCTATGAAAGTGTGGAGCTGACACAGCAGCTGCTGCAGCAGCTCCAAGAAGGATCAGACCCAGGAGTGACACTGAATGAAAGCAGCCTGCAGGGCATTGTTCTAGAAACAGTGCTAGGGGAGCCAAGACCTGAGGAAGAGGCCAGAGAGGAAGATAGGAGTGGTGAGGGGACAGCTTTCTCAGCTTCTCAGGACAACCCCAGTTCTCTCATCCATGTGCTAAATCAGACCAACACCCAAGGCCAGCGAGAGCTTGTCTACTATGTGCTGTCTGAAGCCCCAGGAGAGCCCCCGCCAGCCCCTGAACCACCCTCAGGAGATGTCGTGGAAAAGCCTCAAGGGATACCTGAGGAGCCAGTGGTCCAGATGGTGTGAAGGCTGCAGAGCCAGACCATTTCTACTCCAGACCTTGCAGTTTGAGCCAGGCAGGTAGCAGTGCCCCTAGTGGGCAGCCCTTGGCATGGATGCCTTTAGGAGTGGTGCTGAGAACATTGTGCTCCCTTCTGGCCCAGGATGGCATCATTCTGAGGACTTCCCTTTTTTGCCATACTGCTCTTTGTGGACCACCTGAGGAGTTGGATTCTTTAAGGCGATCCTGGATGTATGTACTCATTAGAAGAGGTGTTGTCAACAGCTTAAGCATAACCCCCTTGGCATGCTAGACAAGTGAATAAATCTTTAGTCCACATCCATTCTCATCTCTAGGGGTCCATAGGCCCAGGGATGATGAATGGCTGTTCCTTACAAAGACCCCTTCCTCACTATGAGTTAAGCATTGAGAACCAGGTAGCCATTTCTCTTAAGGTTTCCTCCTATATCCCAGGGACATTGTGGTTATCTTCAGGGACAGGAGTGGAGGCACTCTGTGTGTGTGTGTGTATGTATGTGTGTGTGTGTGTTTGGCAATAAAAGAATTACTTGGACTGACTTACTTCCTAAGTGTGGTCTCAGTTTAACTAGATAACAGGGAGAAGAGCTACCCAGAAGAGTTGAATGACTAGGCTTTCCTTTAGTGACCTGGATGGTTTATTTAACTGTCAACATTCCCCTTTGCTAGAATTTGTCTGTTTCTTTAGAGCATCTGTTACCTCTGTGAAGGGAGGCCTCAGGCAGTTGACCATGAGTGAACATGACCATTGTTACAGAATGAACTTGTGAAATGGGGCTTACCCAGGAAGGTAGAGCAGCTAGCCAGGGCTGTGCCCAATTAGGACTCTAATTGGAACCCTGTGCCTTTAGGGTGGGTGCAATTGTGGAACTGCAAAGGAAGCTGGGGATGGAGGATTAATTGGAGGTCACCCAGTTAATGCCAGGTACACAAGGTGGCCAGGAATGAAGTTAGAAAAATGTGTGTTTATACATTTTCCTGGAGAGTGATCTAATTTTCATTGTATTTTTATTTTATGTATATGAGGCGTATGAGTGTATTGCTTGCATGTAGGTAGGTGTACTTGTGTAGGTAGGTGTACTCGTGTTGTGCAGTGCCTGCAGAAGTCAGAAGAGGGTATGGATCCCCTGTACATACATTTTTTTTTTTTTTTTTTTGGTCTTTGAGACAGGGTCTCCCAGTAGCCCTAGCTGGGCTGGAACTCACTTTGTAGACCAGGCTGGCCTTGAACTCACAGAGATCCACCTGCCTCTGCCTCTTGAGTGCTGGGATTAAAGGCGTGTGCCACCTTTAATCAAACCCAGGTCCTTTAGGAAAGCAGCCAGTGCTCTTAACTGCTGAGCCATCTTTTTAGCCCCTCCATTGAATTCTTAAAGAGGTTGAATTCGTCAAAATAAGAACTATTCTTGGGGGCTGGAGAGATGGCGCATCGGTTAAGAACACTGACAGTTCTTACAGAAGTCCCAGGTTTGAATCCCAGCACCCACATGGCAGCTAACAACTGTCCGTAACTCCAGTTCCAGGGGATCCAACAGTCTCTTCTGTCCTCCTTGGGCATTGCATGACACTGGTGCATTTACTTAGATGCAGGCAATACATGCATACACATAAAATAAAAAATAAAAACTTTAAAACAAAATTGGTGAATACAGTATATGTATGAGTACGTGTTTGTGTCTGGTTACATGGGCTGTGATGTATGCACATGTAGAGGCCAGAGGTTGCTGTCAGTTAAAATATATATATTTTGTTTTTTTTAAGTCAGGATCTCCCTGCAGCCCCAGCTGGCCTGGAACTCTCAGTGTAGACGAGGCTGACCTTGAACTCACAGAGATCCTCCTGCCTCTGCCACCTGAGTGCTAGAATTAAAGGCATGTGCCACCATGCCCTTATTTTTGAGATAGTTTCAATGAGCCCAGAGCTCACCACTTGGCTAGATTGATTGGCCAGTGAGTTTTTGGAATCTACCTGTTCCACCCCTGCCTAAGGTTACTGATATGCCACCATATCCAGCTTTTATGTGAGTGCTAGAGACCTGATCTTGAGACCCTTATGCTTATGTTGCGAGCACTTACTGGGCCATCTATTAGCCCCAAAGAACCTTTTTTCTTGGGGCGGGGTGGATGGGCTCTTTTTGAGACAGTGTCTCCCTGTAGCCCCAGCTGTCCTGGAACTCACTATGTAGACCAGGCTGGCCTTGAACTCAGAGATCCGCCTGCCCCTGCCTCCCAAGTGCTGGGACTAAAGGCATGTGCCACCACTCCTGGCTTTTTTTTTTTTTTTTAATTTTATGTGTATGAGTGTATTGCCTGCATGTATGTGGGTGCACCCATGTTGTGCAATGCTGTGGAGGTCAGAAGAGGGCTTCAGATTCCCCTGGACCTGGAGTCAAGGATGGTTCATAGCTGCCATGTGGGTGCTAGGAATTGAACCCAGGTCCTCTGCAAGAGCAGTCAGTGCTCTTAACCACTGAGCCATCTCTCTAGCTCCCAGAACCATTTTTGGGCCTCTCCAGCCACCCTTCAGCTTAGTGCTCCTTTCTTGTCTGCCAGTATTGACAGATTCTGAGGAGTCTTAGAGACAGGTGCCACCAAAGGATATCTGAACCCTTTAAAAGGGTCTAATTTAGAGATGGGAATGTGGCTCAGTAGTAGAGCACTTGCCTAGATGATACAAGACACTGGGTTTCATTCCCTGTATTGCAAAAAAGAAAAAAAAAGGATGAAGGCTAGGTTTTTTCCTTTTCAATATTTGATTTTTGGGATAAGGCCTCATTATGTAACCCTCAGGGCCTCAAATTTGTCCTGATCCATCCTGCCTCTGCTTCCCAAGTGCTGGGATTACAGATGTGAACCACCATACCCAGCTCCTGATTTCTTACTGCTAAACTGTGCCTAGAAAAGAAAAACATCTCTATTCTATTAACCTTCTTTTCTTACTGTAGCTTAGGCAGATGTGTTAAGAATACAAGATAAAAGCCAGTTGTGGTGGCGTACACCTTTAATCCCAGCACTTGGGAGGCAGAGGCAGGCGGATCTCTATGAGTTCAAGGGCACTGGGGCTACAGGGAGACCCTGTCTCAGAAAGACCAAAAATAAATAAAAATTCAGGACCTGTCTTGGAGGGACTTGGAGTGTAGAAACAGGGCAGGAGTAGGTAAGCAGGGGACTGGAGAGGGCTCAGTAGTTAAGAGTACTGGTTGCTCTTGCAGAGGACCCAGGTTCAGTTCCAGCACCCACAATACTGCTAACAGATGTCAGTATCTCCAATTCCCAGGGAATTTGATGCTGCCTTTGGACTTCTGTGGGCATTACATTAATGCACATGGTATACTTACATACATGCAGGCAAAACACATTTAAAAAGAAAAAGATTAGTTAAGGTAGAATGAGAGAAGGCCTAAAGTCAGAACCAAAGCTTGGAGTAGAACTCAATAGTAGAGAACCGTTAAGCATGCAAGATGGTGGTGATGATTGAATTAGTGTTACCTAAGGCTTCATGCAGGAAGAGCCTTCCTCACAACCAAATGAAGGCATCCCTGAGAACATTACAGTGCCTCGTTTTTCATATACATGTGTAATTTGAATAGAAAATATTAGACCATGACTTACACAGTGTTAAGACACTCATTCTTTAAAGGATGTGGTGAGCAAGTTAGGAATTAGTGCTTCTTCCTCTTGCATGATGCAAATACACAACCTCAGAAGGGCACAGAAGCACCAAAAGCTTATAAAAGAAGTGTTTTCTCCAGCAAGAAAGAGGGATGGTCATGGGGAACAATTTTTTGTTCTTGAACAGGGTTTCATTGTAACCCAGGCTGGTCTGGAAATTGACTATGCCTCAGCCTCCCAAGTGTGGAATCACAGGCATGAGCCACTACACCTGGCTGGAAATGAATTCTTTCATTTCTGTAAGATGGTGTTAATACAGGTACTCGATGGTAAATGAATGGGTGCTTTTTTAAAATTTTTTGGTCTTTTTTTTTGAGACAGGGTCTCCCTGTAGCCCCAGCGGTCCCAGAACTCACTGTGTAGACCAGGCTGACCTTGAACTCAGAGATCCATCTGCCTCTGCCTCCCAAGTGCTGGGATTAAAGGCATGCACTACCACGCCCAGCCATGAGTGGGTGCATTTTGCTTGATATTGGGAGTGAGTATAATCATTTCCTGTACAGTGGCAGAGGGAGTTAGGCTGAGAGGAGGTGGGAAGGTCAAGAAGGCCTTCCCATGCAATGCTAAGTAAGCTTGTATTTTTTTTTTAATTAAAAATTTTTATTTTAGTTTTTTGAATTTTTTTTTTTTCAGAGCTGAGGACCGAACCCAGGGCCTTGCGCTTGTTAGGCAAGCGCTCTACCACTGAGCTAAATCCCCAACCCCCTAGTTTTTTGATTTTTAAAAAAAATTTTTATGTGTATTGTCTGCACGTATATAAGTGCACCATGTGTGTGCAATGCCCACAAAGGCCAAAAGAGGTTGTTGGATCCCTTGGAACTGGAGTTGGAGGTGGTGGTTAACCACCATGTAAATACTAAGAACTGAGCCCAGGTCCTCTGCAAGATCAGCTAGTGCTCTTAACTGCTGAACCATCTCTCCAGCCCCTTAGCTTGAATTCTTGATCAGGGAAGCAATATAGAGGAACAAGTAGGTAGATGAGCTTGAGGCTAATTCCCTAAGAGACTGATAATTTAGTTGTAGACCAAGAGGAGGACAACAGGATTTAGTACAAGAGAAGAGATATATGATGATAGTAAGATTTGGGGCGGGGAGGATATCAAAGAAAAGTAAAAACTTGGAAAGGAGTGGAGATACTGAAAGGAGTGGAGATACCTTCTTGAGTAGAAAGATAGGAGCAAGTGTGGATTTCTACTTGTAAATCTATTTGGTTTCTGTTTTCATGTTTGAAACAGTCTCATGTATTCCAAGCTCACTTCATACTCATGTAGTAGGAGATGACCTTGAACTTCTAGTTCTCCCTCCAGAGTCCTGAGACTGCAGGTGTGTGCCCCCATGACCAATTTACATGGTACTGGGATTTGTGCATGTTAGGCAAGCACTACCAACTGAACTACACTCCAGCCTTTATGATAAAGTAGAAATTAAAGTTCATCAAAGAGTAATCTGTGGGGACTCAGGTTTGCTTTGCTTAGCGGGGGGCCTGCTGGCTTCGGGGCAGAGGGTCTGATCGGCGACAGAGTCAAACTCTGGGACCTGTGTCTTCCCAACAGGACGATTTATTTTAGAATTTATATGGTTTTTATACATCCCAAGGAACTAGCCGTCATGTGGGATATGACAGTCACATACAAAGATTTAGGGTACAAAGAAACAGGACATTTAGTCTGTTAGTTGGGGCCAGAAGAATGCTTAAATTTTACTCAAGGTTACCAGTACCTGCCAGTAATTTATTGGCCACAGTGTTTTTTTTTTCCCCCTAAGTTCCCCTTCATCACAAATCATGACCATGGCACCAGAAGCCCTCCTGG
>NW_008360328.1:504655-530697 GCF_000622305.1 Nannospalax galili
CGCCTCCTCCTGCCAGCCCAACAGTGTTCTGCACGGCAGGGATTATCAGAGCCACTGTTTTCAGTGCCCCCCCCCCTTTTAGCAGAGAATGTAGCCTGGACCTATAAGTTTTAGGCTCACCTCACCCTAGGGCCTGGCATCCTGGTTTCCTACAGTAATCTGTTGAGTTTTGTAAGATTTGACAAGATTTAGGAATGCTATTCATACATGCAAGAATGAGACCAGCTGAGGATGAAGACAAAATTCAGGCAGTGGGAACTTAGACATAAAACATTTTTTAAAAATTTTACAAAATGATGTCTATATCTGTGTGTGTCTGTGAGTATATGCTTGTGAGTGCAGGTGCCCTCTGAGGCCAGAGGTATTGTATCCCCAGGAGCTGGGTTACGGGTGGTTGTGAGCTGCCTGGTATGGTTGCTGGGAATTAAATTCAGGTCCTCTGGAAGAGCAATAAGAAACACTCTTAATGACAGCCATCTCTCCAACCCCAACATAAACCATTTAAAAAATTACATTTATGCTGACTTGGCAGCACATGCCTTTAATTCCAGCACTTGGGAGAAGCAGATAAATCTCTGAGTTTGAGGCTAGCCTGGTTCTACACACCAAGTTCCATGGCTGCATAGTGAGACCCTGTCTCAAATTTCTTTTTAGATTTAAAGTTAAAGGGCTGGGGAGATGGCTCAAGCACCCACATGACAGCTAACAACTGTTAACTCCAGTTCCAGGGGATCTGACACTTGACCTTCACGGGCATTGCTTGACACAGGTGCACCCATCTATATGCAGGCATTACACTCATATAAAATAAAAATTTTTCTAAGTTACATTTGGGGGTGGGGCATATGCATGCCACTGAGGAGGCATGGAAGTCAGAGGACAATTTATGGGAGTCGGTTTTCTCCTACCACGTAGGTCCAGGGACTTGAACTCAGGTCATCAGGCTTGGCAGCAGATTCCTTTATCTGCTGAGCCAGCTCATTGACAGGAATGTACCATTTTTCGGTAGATGCCAGCACCCTACAGACCACAGCAGTGGGCCAGCAGCCAGGATGTGGATGGATTGCAAAGGAGCACCACTATTAGAGCATCTGGAGAGGGAGCGTCTTTGGAGACTGCAAGTAGTAATCAAAGCATTGACTATTTCAATTAGGCTTCTGAAAATTAGGAAAGCTAATCAGGGAACATTTTTTAGTGGAATTATTCAAGGTGCAGAGTATGCCCACAGGCTGCTGAGTAGGACAGTAATTTATTTTTATGTGTATGAGTGTATTCCCTGCATGTATATAAGTATACACATGTCATGCAATGCCTGTGTAGGCCAGAAGAGGATGTCAGATCTACTGGAGTCAAAAATGGTTGTTAGGGGGCCAGAGAGATGGCTCAGTGGTTAAGAACACTTTTTGCAGAAGACTCAGGTTCGAATCCCAGCACCCACATGGCAGCTAACAACTGTCCATAACTCCAGTTCCAGGGGATCTGACAGCCTCTTCTGTCCTCTGTGGGCATTGCATGACATGGGTGCACTTACCTACACACAGGCAATACACACACGTAAAATAATAAAAAAAAATTTTTTTTAAATGGTTGTTAGGTGTCATGTGGGTGCTGGGATTCAAACCTGTGTCTTCTGCAAGAGCAGCCAGTGCTTTAAATCAATGAGCTGTCTCTCTAGCTCCTGGCTTTTTTTTTTTTTTTTTTTTTTTGGGGGGGGGGGGGGGGGGGGGGGGCTCCTGCCTAGAGACCATAATTTTGAGGCAAAGTTTCACTGTGTAGCCCTGACTTGCCTGGTACTCAATATGTAGACTAGACTAGCCTTGAACTTACAGAGATCTGCCTGCTTCTGCCTCCCAAGTGCTAGGATTAAAGATGTGTATCATCACACCCAGCCATGATGGTTTTGTTTGTTTTTTGTTTTGGGGGGATTGTTTTGGTTTTGGTTTTTTGTTTTTGGAGGATTGTTTTAGTTTTGGTTTTTTGAGACAGGGTCTTACTATGTAGCACTGGCTGGCTTGGAACTTGCTATGTAGACAAGGCTAGCCTCAAACCTGCCTCTGCCTCCCATGCATTGGAATTATAGGAGTGCACCACCATTCCTGGCTTAGTTTTAATTATCAACTTGACACAATCCAGAATCACCTAGGAAGAATCTCAGTGAGCGATTGAGCAGATCAGATTGGTCTGTTTCATGTCTGTAGGGGATTCTGTTGATCACTGGAGGTGGGAAGACCTGCTCACTGTGGGTGGCACCATTCCTTGGTCTTGGGTCCTGGATTGTGTAAGAGTGAAGAAAGAGTTGAACAGTGGTGAGCACATGAGCATTCATTTTCGTTCCTCTTGACTGTGTCACAAGCTGGTTCAGGTTCTTGCCCCCTGACTTTAATGACTGGACTGTAACTGAAATTGTGAGCCAAATCTTTCTCCCTTACATTGGTTTTATTAGGGTATTTTGTTACAGCAGCAGGAAATTAAAGTAATACACTAGTATTACAAATTTTTTTAAAATTTTTTAATTTTTAAAAATTTATGTGTATGAGTGTATTGCCTGCTTGTATGTGAGTGCACCCGTGTGATGCAATGCCAAGGAGATCAGAGGGCTTCGGATTACCCTGGAACTGAAGTTAAGGATGGTTTGTAGCTACCATGTGGGTGCTGGGAATCAAACCCAGGTCCTCTGCTAGAGCAGTCAGTGCTCTTAACTACTGAGACATCTCTCCAACCCCTATTTTTTATTTTTTTATTTTTATTTATTTTATGTGTATGAGTGTATTGCCTGCATGTGTGTTAAGTGCACTTGTGTCATGTAGTGTGCATGGAGGTCAGAAGAGTGTGTTGGATTACTTGGAACTGGCGTTATGGACTGTTGTTAGCTACCATGTGGGGGCTAGAAACTGAACCCAGGTCCTATGCAACAGCAGCCAGTGCTCTTTAACCACTGAGCCCCCAAAATTTCTTTCAAAAATTTTTTAAGGGAAACAGGCCATGCGTGGTGGTGCATGCTTTTAATTCCAGCGTTAGGGAGGCAGAGGCAGGCAGATCTCTTGAGTTCTAGCCCAGCTTGTGCTACATAGACCCTATCTCAAAAAAAAAAAAAAGTGCATGTGGGGAGCCACAGGCTTTGGCAGAGAACTTGGCACTCTGCAGATCAAAGGAAATGGTACTACATAACAGGAAAGAAATAGGGAAATGCTGCAGTTTGTGGGCTATGAATGTAGCTCAGCTCAGAAGTACAGCACTTGGCCTAGTATGTACAAAGCCCTGGGTTCCTTCATCAGCACTGCACAAAACCAAAACAAAAATCCCTGCATTTTAAAAATATGCTTGAAAATAGGCATCATGGCACATGCCTTTAATCCCAGCACTCAGGAGAGAGAAGCAAGCCAAGCTGTGAGATGAAGGCTAAATGAGCTACAAAATGAGTTCCAGGCCAGCTGTGGCTACAGGGCAACCCTATCTCAAAAAACTAAAACTAAAAATTAAGATGCACTTGCGTATTGCCTTATGTTGTGTGTTAGTCTTCATTGCTATGAAAACATGCCTGAGGTTGACAAGGGAAGGGTTTATTTCAGCTCATTGTTTCAGAGGTTCCAGTCCATGACTGCTGGCTTGATATCTCTGAGCCTAGGTGAGGTTTACCTTGTGGAGGGCATAGTGGAGGAAAGCTGCTTACCTGTGGTGGCCAGAAAATAGAAGAGGAGGACAGGGACAAGATGGTCCCTTTAGAAGCATACACCAGTGACCCAACTCTTAATGCCCCATGCAGTATGAATTTATCAGAGGATTAACCCAGGAGCCACTCACCTCTCACTTTTCAGGAGGCAGTTCTCTCCTTCTACCTTGTTTTGAGGTAGGGTCTCATTTCTGTAGCTGCATTGTGTGCTCCAGTTTAGCTGGCCCACAAGATTCCAGCAGACTCTTGTCTCTTACCTCCCCTTTTGCTTCCCCATCCAGCTTTTTACCTGACCTCTGAAGCTTGAACTCATCAGGCTTGTGAGGCAAGTGCTTTTACTCACTATCATGTCTGGTTAATAAAAAAAAGAGTGACGGCTGGGCATGGTGGCGCACTCCTTTAATCCCAGCACTTGGGAGGCAGAGGCAGGCAGATCTCTGTGAGTTCAAGACTAGCCTGGTCTACATAGCTCCAGGACAGCTGGGGCTACAGGGAGACCCTGTCTCAAAAAGAGCCGCCCCCCCCCCCAAAAAAAAAGTACCTAGACTGGGCATGATGGCAGAAGTCTGTAATCCCAGCACATGAAGATTGTGAGGTGGAGGCTGGCCGGGTGCACAGCAAGACTTGGTCTCAAAACAAAGATTGTCAAATCTGAGAGTTGAAGATAACCCTCCACAGCCACCACTTCCCTTTCTGTCAGGGAGCCAGTGAAGAGATGAACTTGGCTACAGTATGCAGGCCTGGACCTGGAGGCCTGCAGGCGGAGGGAGGAGGGAGGGGAGAAGCTCTTGTCAGATCTTTTAGCCATCCCACTTCCTGTCCTGAGCTGCACCTCCCCAAGTGGCCAGCAGAGGGTCCTCCCACTGACAAACTTTAGAAAACATTCTGTCTTCAGAAGACCTTAGGTGAGCAAGGGAGGTTACAGTAGACAAGAATTTAGGGTGGAGGAAACAGAACCAGGTCAGTTCCAGAGACTCCAGTTTCAGCCCTTTCTGGATCCCGAGGGGCATTGAGACAGGGTCTTCCTGTAGCATCAGCTGGCCTGGAACTTACAAGACCAGCCTGGCCTTGAACTCACAGAGATCTGCCTGCCTCTGATTAAAGGTGTGCACCACCACACCTGGCCCCCCCTTTTTTTTTTTTTGAGAATCGTTCTCACTATAGCCTGGAACTTGATATGTACATCAGTCTGTCCTCAAACTCAGAGAGATTCATTTACAATAAATGGATTCTCCCCCTTTGCCAAGAAGTAGGGGATTTTTTCTGGGGAAAGAAAATGATCCTGAACCATGGTCAGCATAACCTGGAGAGTGAAAATGTATAGTCTGTTACTGAGAATAACAATCATTATCTAGGGACTGGAGAGATGGCTCAGCAGTTAAGGGCACTGGCTGTTCTTGCAGAGGACCCAGGTTTGATTCCCAGCACCCATATGGCAGCTAACAACCACCTATACTCCAGTTCCAGGAAAATCTGATGTCCTCGTCTGACCTCCTCGGGCATTGCATGACATGGGTGCACTTACATACATGCAGGCAATACTCATACACATAAAATAAAAATAATAAAATATTTTTAAAAAAATTATTATCTAGGGGGCTGGAGAGATGGCTCAGCAGTTAAGAGCACTGGCTGCTCTTGCAGAGGACCCGGGTTCAATTCCCAGAACCCACATAGTGGCCAAGAATGGTCCTTAACTCCAGTTCTACGGGAATCTGAAGCCCTCTTCTGACTTCTGCAGCATTGCACAACACGGGTGCACTCACACACATGCAGGCAATATGCTCATACACATAAAATAAAAATAATAAATGAAATATTTTTACTTATTCAAAAATATTTTTAGCATATTCAGGTAACACTGTAGCCAAGAAATGCATTTCATAGTACTAAATAAATCTGTATAAAGTATATAATTTCATTAAGGCACAATCGAAATAGTTGAAATCCCACATTTCTCTAGTTCAAACCAGTACACTGCATCTTTACTTCCTAATCCACATGGCAACTACAAACCATCCTCGACTCTGGTTCCAGGGAAATCTGAAGCCCTCTTCTGACCTCTGTGGCATTGCATGACACAGGTGCACTCACATAGATGCAGGCAATACACTCATACATATAAAAAATAATAAATAAAATATTAAGAAAAAAAGATTATTATCTAAACCATGTGTGGTAATGCAAACCTTCCACCCTAGTACTTCAGTGGTAGAGGCAGAAGGATAAGGAGCTCAAGGTCATCCTCAACTATGTAGCAAGTTTGAGATCAACCTGAGCTACATGAGACCCTGTCTCAAGGGGGAAAAAAATCACTATCTATTACTAAGCACTTGGAACCTTGACCTTATTATAACCTTTGGAGGCAGGTACTCAGATTTTTCTCGTTTGATTTTTGTTGTTGTTTGTTTTGTTTTTTGAGGTAGGGTCTTGCATATAGCCCCAGGTATACTTGAACTCAAGATCCACTTTCTTCACTTCAGAGTGCCAGGATTACGACATGTGCTGCCATGCCTGGCTAGATTTTTGTTACCTTCACAATGCTGATGAGGCTTAGATATAGAGAAATTTGCTTAAGAGAAAAAACTAGCAGGGCCGAGAGGATGGAGAGAGAATGATTAACTGGTACAGGGTGCAATAGTAAAAAAGGAATAACGTGGGTGTGTGGTGCTGGGGGTTGAACCCAGGACCTCACAAAATGCTAGACAACCAAGTTATACCCTTAGACCAGGTAAAATAATTTATAATGTGTTATAACACAATAGGTTAACTGTGGTTGACAGTAATTAGATATTTCAAAATTAGATACTTCAAAACCTTGAATTAGATTATTCAAGATTTTGAATAGTCTCAGCACAAAGAAATGAGAAATGTGAGATGATGCCAATTACTCTGGCAAGATCATTATGTATTATATAAATATGTTGGAACATCATGTTGTACTCTACAGGTATTAGGTCAATAAGATGGCTCAGTGGGTAAAAACACCATGCAAGCCTGATGACCCGAGTGAATTTGATACCTGAAACCCACAGTCTTTTTTTATTATGTTTTGTTTTTTTTGTTTTGTTTTGTTTTGAGACAGGGTCTCCCTGTAGTCCCAGCTGGCCTGGAACTTACAATGGAGACCAGTCTGACCTTGATCTCACAGAGATCCACCTGCTTCTGCCTCCCAAGGACTGGGATTAAAGGTGTGTACCAGGCCTGGAACCCACAGTGGGAGGAAAGCCCTGACTCCTGAAAGTTGTCCACTGATCTCCACATGAGTGCCATGGTATGCATGCACATACCTGTATTTACTTACACAGTAATAATACATAAAATAAAATTTAAAATATGAGAAGTATTATGTATTTACTAAAAAAATTTTTTTTGGTCCTTTTGAGACAGGGTCTCCCTGTAGCCCCAGCTGTCCTGGAACTCACTATGTAGACCAGGCTGGCCTTGAACTCACAAAGATCCATCTGCCTCTGCTTCCCAAGTGCTGGGATTAAAGGCGTGCGCCACCACACCTGGCTATTAAAATATTTTTTATTTTTATTTATTTATTTATTTATTTTGTCTTTTTGAGACAGGGTCTCCCTGTAGCCCCAACTGTCCTGGAACTCACTATGTAGACCAGCCTGGCCTCGAACTCACAAAGATCCGCCTGTCTCTGCCTCCTAAGTGCTAGGATTAAAAGTGTGCACCACCATGCCCCGCTAAAATATTTTTCAAAAGCAGAGAGAATATAGAATTGTTTGTGGGACAGGCACAAAGGCCTGAGTTCCATCACCCAGTACTGCCTCAATTCTAACACTTGGGAAGAAGAGGCAGGAGGATCAGGAGTTCAAGATCATCTTTGGCTGTATAGTGAGTTCGAGGCCAGCTTGAGTGACATGGGACCCTGAAATTCATTTGGAAATAAGATTCTGAGATGACCAATTAAGAGAGTGGGTAAAAGGAGGGACTTTGGGTTCCAAGCCCAGATTTTCTACACTTGTCCCTTGGGCATATTGCTTGACCTTCCTATGTATACTTTTTTCTAAAGGACGATTGTGCCAGGCATGGTGGTGCGCACCCTTAATTCTAGCTCCTGGGAGGCAGAGACAAGCAGATCTCTGTGAGATCAAGGCCAACCTGGACTACACAGCAAGTTTTAGACCAGCTGGGACTACAGGGAGACCCTGTCTCAAACAACCAACAAATAAATAAACAAATAAATAATAAATAGAAAGCTGTAAAACCAGCCTCATAAAGATACTAAAATTAACAGAAAAAATGCCTGGTATGTAATAGTTTCTCAATAAATCCAGCTGTTGTGTGGGCAGGGTGTCACATACTTATAATCTCAGCACTCAAGAGGTAGAGGCAAGAGGATCAGGAGTTCAAAGCTCAGCATCAGCAACAGTAAGTTCAAGGCCAGCCTCGTCTGCATGAGACCCTGTCTCAACAAAAAACACAAACACTAAGTACAACCGTTGGGGAATTGAGAGACTGTAGTAGGGTATTGGGGATTTACTTGGAGAATGGATGGTTCATCTGGAAAATGGGAAGGTGTGTCCTGAGGAATGGCTGTGAGCCAGAGCAGGGGGTGAAGGGAAGTTAGGAAAGGCTGAATCCCAAATCCATGTGAACCTCATAGAGGGTGGGGCCTGGGCATGCCCTGCAGGGGCCACTAGACTCCCAAGCTGTCCAGAGACTGTTGGGGGGTGGGGGCAGATGTTTGACTGCTAGTAACCTCTCCTCTGGGGCAGTCTGTGGAAGCCTCAGTAGCCTCCCTCCTATCCATCTCTGAGTGACAGATGGGAATTTAAAAGCTCAAGTCACATGGCTAGCTAACCTATTTACCCCTTGAAGACACAGACTGGGGCAGACAGGGGCCAAGAATAATTGCCAGAGAAAGGGGTAAAACAAGGTGGGGGGTAGGGGGCCGGGGAGGGTTGGTGCAAGTGCACTCTAGGGATCCAGTGCCCAAGCTTGTGGGGTGAGAGAAAGAAGGTACATGTGTGTGAGTGAGATGTCCAAAGCAGTGTCTGGGAGCCATGTGCATGCCTTGGTGCCTCCCAGAGGACTGAATCTGGCTGGTAGAATAAAGATTTCTACCGCTAAAGCAGGGTGAGATTGGCGTCCAGGCTAACCTTGGAGCTGCCTGCAAGCTTTGTCACAGTTACTGTCTCCAGTCTCTTCTTAACTAGTGGCCTCATGAGCCCCGAGAGAGGGAAAGTGTGAATAGTGCTGGGGGAGGATGTTCCAAAATCCCAACACCCCCGTTTTGAAGTGCTTTGTACTTTAGGGCGAGGTGGAATTGAACTCCAGGCCTGAATCTGGGGATATCGGCAGTGACAGCTTCCCAATCCCCAGGCGTGAATCTGCACCCTGAGTGACTCCAACTCTCCTTATTGACCTAGGAGTCGACCTTTGGTCACCAACCCTCAGTCCTGGGTCCACAAAGCGACTCCTCGGCCCTCAGGCTGCGGGGTGCTGTTCCGGCCGCCTCCTTCGTTGCTCCGCGCCGGGTGTGGGGCGTCGCGGGCCCTTTAAGAGCCGCAGGACCCGCGAGCAGAAGCTAGGAGAACACAGTCGCCCAGCTGCCTGGGTCCAGAGGACAACAGTGCTGGGGACCAGGCTTATCCAAGTGGGGTCGGAGCGGGACCCCAACCATCCCTCCCAGACCCTGCCATCCCCTCTGACCTGGAGCCCGGCCTTCCCCTACTGCCCACCCCGCCCCGGCCCCGCCCCGGCCCGGGCACCCGGGACCCGGAGCCGGGGCGCCGGTGCCGCAGCCTGAGGCAGGAAAGGCAAGCCCGGAGTCTTCAGCACCGGCGCGGCAGAGCTGAGCATCCCTGCTGAGCATCCCGGTTGAGCATCTGTGCGCTGCACCAGCCGGGAGACGCGTCAAGGTGACTGGGCATACTAGGGGACAACGAGTCGGCCCGGAGGGTCTGTGGTCTGCAGGGTGCATCTGCCTTTGGGGACAGCCCCGGGGCGCTCGCAACCCGCGCGGGATTGGGAGGCTGGCAGAGGAGCGGTGCTCAGCGGTGCGGAGGGGAACGCAGAGCGAGGCCAGAGCCTCCCCCGGCCCACCCTGCACTGCCCGGCTTTCCTGACCTCCGAGTGGGCTGCTGCCCTCCCCGGCCGAGCCATCCAGTCTCTAGGGGCTGCAGGCCTGCGGGGTAAGGAGATTAGAGCCACGCGGGGAGGGAGAAACGGGCAGGGCTTCAAGAGGCCCGGCCCGGCCAGACTGGGCTGCCCAGGACCGAGGAGAGGTCGCGACTGAGCATAACTGCACCGGTAGTGTGGGGCAGGGTACTTGTCTTAGACC
Organism: Nannospalax galili; assembly: GCF_000622305.1. Lineage (NCBI taxonomy): Eukaryota > Metazoa > Chordata > Mammalia > Rodentia > Spalacidae > Nannospalax > Nannospalax galili. The sequence goes on from NW_008360328.1 coordinate 514,630, forward strand.
CGGCGTGAGTCCGGTACAGACAATTGGGGATCTGCCCTGAGAAGGAGGCAGGGGGTGGGAAGACGTGGGGGCGGGGCATCATCGGAAAGCTGGGGAGCCTTAAGCAAGAAATGGGGGTTCTGCCCCAAGCTGAGTAGGCCCTCTCCCTGCAGGCCGGCTGCGTGATGGCAGAGAAGGCACTGGAGGGCTGTGGACTAGGGCCGGGGGCTGTGGCAATGGCCGTGGCGCTGGAGGACGGGGCGGAGCCCCCTGTGCTGACCACGCACCTCAAGAAGGTGGAGAACCATATCACAGAAGCTCAGCGTTTCTCGCACCTGCCCAAGCGCTCCGCTGTGGACATCGAGTTCGTAGAGCTGTCCTATTCCGTCCGGGAGGGGCCCTGCTGGCGCAAACGGGGTAGGTGGCAGCCCGGTGGGGAACTGAGAGTTCTGGCTGAGTTGCCTCTCCAGGATCCTGAGGCCTGGGGGTGCCCCATTCTGTGAACCTTATAGGCCTCAGCCCCTCACTCACTGTGCACACAGCTGGGATACAGGATTCAGGCTCCCCACATCTGCCAGCACCCGGTGGGAAGTGAAGTTCAATAGACTATTGATGTACTGATGCTCTCTCTTCTAAACAGACCCTATGACCTCTGGTCCTTAAGTCTCTCTCTCTCTCTCTCTCTCTCTCTCTCTCTCTCTCTCTCTCTCTCTCTCTCTGAGGGCTGGTTTGGGAAGGATTGCTCTGTTTTTGAGGGCTTTCTTCAATGTCTCTACAGTATCCTTGCACCTATTTTAAAGATATTCTTATTCCTGCCGTCTTATTCTTGCCACAGTCCTCAACAGGGAGGATAGGGAGGATGGAAAGTAGACAGGCTACATGACATATTTGTCCTTTACTAATAAAGAAACTGAGGCTCAAGGAAGTTGAATGACCAGATCAATGTCCCAACAGCTAGTAAGTGGCAGAGCAGGGTCAGAAGCTTAGTATGGCAGTTCTGCCTCTACCTCTTTCCTGCCCATCAGGACAGGTTTCCCTGAGCCTGGACCACCTCCTGTATACCTACAGGGGGAGCTGGACTGGGAACCTGGAGGCTGGGTTTGTTTCCCAGAGCTGGGTGTGGGCCACGGGTGGAGCTGAGACTCTGTCATCTGAGACTTAAGAAATAGGTTTGGGATGCTTCAGAGCAGAGCTCAGCATGCGCTGTCTCTGCATGTTCCGCTCACTCCCATGGGTGACCAAAAGGTCATGGGGTGGGAGCCAGTGGATACTGAGGCATCTGGGCTCCCTATCCAGCACCCTAGCCCTAAATAAGCTCCATCATGAGACCAGCTCTGGGCAAAATGGTGAGGTCCTTGTTATTTCCTCAAAACTTTATGGAGAAATGAAGATTAAAAAAGAAATGTGGCTAGATTAGATTGCTTTTCCTTACTAGTGACCTTGCCAGCAGCTTCTACAGTCCCTACCCATTTTGCTCTCTTCCATCCCTGGCCCTTTTCCTTCCTTCTGCCCTCTTTCTGGCTTTTCTGTTCTTTAAATCCCTCTCCTTTCTGGAGAGAACAGAACTCAATTTAAGTGTGGCTGAGAGGGAAAGAGTATGGACTCTGGAGATCTCTGCTTTCCCTGGGTAAGGGTCTGTCTCCTCTAACTGTATATTACATTTCTTATTTTTACAAAAACTTTCTATTAATTATTAGCAATCCAACTAAATAGTCATAATAACTCTATTAACTCCTTGGGAGGAAATAATGCCATCTTTGGGGGGGGGCCTTTTTGAGACAGGGTCTCCCTGTAGCCCCAGCTGTCCTGGAACTCACTATGTAGACCAGGCTGGCCTTGAACTCACAGAGATCTGCCTGCCTCTGCCTCCCAAGTTCTGGGATTAAAAGCATGGGCCACCATGCCCAGCCATCAGCATCATTTTTTTAAAGATAACATTATTAACTGGGCATGGTGGCACACCCCTTTAATCCCAGCATTCAGGAGGCAGAGGCAGGCAGATTTCTGTGAGTTCAAGGCCAGCCTGGTCTACATAGTGAGTTCCAGGACAGCTGGGGCTATAGGGAGACACTGTCTCAAAAAGACCGAAAAAAAAAAAAATGATGCTGGAGCTAGAACACAGGGCCTTGTTCATGCTAGGCAAATGCTATGCCACTGAGCTACATTCCCAGCCCACTATTCTTCTTTGATGGATGAGGAATCACAGACCCTAATGACTAAGTGAGTTGGCAGGCTTAATGACACCCAGCTGAAATCTCAGCACTTTGGAGGCTGAGGCAGGATGATTGTGAGTTCAAGGCTAGCTTGGAGTACATAGGAAGACATAACATAAATAAATAAAATTAACATAAATAAATAAAATGTATGTTCCAAAAACGTAAGCAAAATTAAATAAAAAGATTTAGTGACTTGACAAAATTGCAGAGCTATTGATGGAGGCAAGACTACAATGCTGATGTCTTTCTAGCTGGAAGGCCTGCAGGACCCTCATGTGCTGAGCAGTCGTAAGACAGGAGGAATTCAGGGTTCCCAGCCTGTTGGAAGCTATGTGACCTTTGATAGACTGCATGCCCTCTCTTGCCCTGACTTTCCTCATCAATAAACAGGAATGACAACAAAACCCACAATGTGGGCTTCTTGGGGAGCTCAGCTGAGTTGGTATCTTGACAATGCTTTAGACAAGGCAAGTAAGTGTAAGATGATATTTGTGTTAGGCCTCAGGGTTCAACTAGCATCTGATTGCAATTAAACGAGGGAAAGGTTTCCGGTTGCAATTTCTTCCTTTGTACAAGAAATCACTTCTTGTGAGTGACTCTGGAAAGTATGTGCTGGTGTATACCACCCAACATCTTTCTAGTTGACTGTGAGGAGCACTGAAGCAGAAGGCTGGAACCCATGTCTTTTCTCTCCCAGTAAAGAAGTACTGCATGACCTTGGGTGAGTTGATGACTGTCTCTGGCCTCAGTTGCCGCATCTATGTTGGAGGAGCAGCTGAGGGAATGAGTGCACTGAGCAAGCAGTCAGCGTGGTCCAGCTTGACAGTGGCCATAGATTGGGCCTGGAGGGGCATGGTCCAGGGTGGCATAGACAGTGGCTTACATAAAGTAAACTTTCACTGTTTCTGCGGGCAGACTTTGGCTAGATTAGGGATGAAGGCTTGAGCTCTCCTCTTTGATATAGCATGTCTGCAAGCCTAGTAGGCAAGGCCCTGGTCCTTGGCCACTTCCTCACTCTCCACCCCAAGCTCACCAGTTGGCTCTGTGCAGTCACTGCCCTCTGTGCCTTGGATTATTTTATATAGCAGAGATTTTCTTCCTGAGGCCTTGGGGGCTTCTGTTCTTCATCCTTAGCTTAAATGCCACCTCTTCCATGAAGCCATTCCTGATTTCTGCCTCTCTTCTACCTTCAGTGTCTGAGTTGCTGCAGTCTCATATACACTCTTTGCACTTCTAACCCTTATTTTACTTTTTTTCAGATTATAGGTGTTTTCTCATCCACCTACCTTGCCTAGCCTATGATGTTCTTGAATGCAGAATTTGTGTCCTTCATTTTCTTTTTTTTTTGTCTAGTGTCTTGGGAGGCAGAGGCACGCAGATCTCTGTGAGTTCAAGGCCAGCCTGGTCTACATAGTGAGTTCCAGGACACCTGGGGCTACAGGGAGACACTGTCTCAAAAAGACCAAAAAAAAAATGATGCTGGAGCTAGAACACAGGGCCTTGTTCATGCTAGGCAAATGCTATGCCACTGAGCTACATTCCCAGCCCACTATTCTTCTTTGAACAAGAAGAATAGTGGTACAGAGCTTTATACAGAGTAGATATCAATAAGAATTTATCAAAGAGGATTGTAATACAATATCATTTTTGAGGTGCACTGTATATCCCAAGCACTATGTCATATGCTTCTCATATATTAGCTCATTGAATCTTCACAACAATCCTACGAGATAGACCCTGTCATCCTCATTTTACAGATGAGGGACCTGGAGCTCAGAAAGGTTAAGCAACTTGCCTGAGATCACACAGCCAGTAACTGTGGAGCCATAATTTTAACTAGATCTACCTGACTCTATACAAGTGTTATTTATGCATATGCTGCTTCTCAGCCAGTGGATGACAGAAGAGATTTTACTTGGTCATGTTAAGAGCTAGAGAGGCAAGTTTCAAAGGCAGAGAAAGTATAAAGAAGGCAGTTTTTTTCCAGAATGGGGAAAAGCTCTGAGAATACACACTTACTGAGCATCTACTACATGTCAGACAGATCCAGAAAGATGAGTAAGACACAGTGCCCCCCACCCAAGGAGCTCACTGACTAAGAGGCTGGGGGAGGAGGGTGAGGGACAGGCAGGCACATTGGGTGACAGACATGCTGGCATCTGAGATGTGCTATGGGAACACAGGATAGTCAGCCAGCTTGGGCTGGCTCAGTGCCCCTCAAGTGCATAAAACAGCAACCACTGTGATTCTGGGGGTGGGGGGAGCCTGGGTCTAGGACCCCAGTGCTCTCTCTACAACCACTCAGGAGAGGGGCCAGCTTTCCCACTGTTACCCCCTGGACTCTGACAATAGTGGCAGTCATTTCTAGTGGGATAGGATGCAGAGGGTAGGAGCCATTGTCTGAGAACTGCTCACCCATCCTAACCCAATCTCACTCAGCCATGGATGTCTATGTCACCTATGACCATACCCCTCCTAAGAATCGTATATGTGTGTAGATACAGGTGCATGTATGTGCATATGTATGTAGAGGCCAGAGGTCAACCTCTTTTGAGACAGAGTCTCTCATTGGGGCTTGCAGATTAGGCTAGCTGGTTAGCAAGCCTCCTCAATACTGGGTTTACAAGTATGTACCACCAACCTGGATTTTCTCATGTTATTGTTAAAGATTTATTTTTAATTATGTGTATATGTGCATGTGGTATGTGGGGAGGGGGACTAAAGTGTGAGTACAGATGCCTGTGGAGGCTTAGAAGAGGGCATTATATCCCCTGAAACTGGAGTTATAGGCTATTGTGAACTGCCTGACATGGGGGCTAGGAACCCAACTTGGGTCCTCTGCAAGAACAGTTTGTGCTCTTAACCATTGAGCCATTTCTCCAACCCTGCTGAAATAATGGAAAGGTTTTTTTTTTTTTTGTCTTTTGAGACAGGGTCTCCCTATAGCCCCAGCTGGCCTGGAACTCAATATGTAGACCAGGCTGGCCTTGAACTCACAGAGATCTGCCTGCCTCTGCCTCCCGAGTGCTGGGATTAAAGGAGTGTGCCACCATGCCCAGCTAATGGAAAGGGTTTTAGTTTTAATTTTATTTATTTATTTATTTTTGAGATGGAGTCTCAAACTCTGTAGGCCAGGCTGGCCTCAAAGATACCTTCCTGTTTCAGCTTTCCAAGTGATGGGACTACAGGCATGAACTGCTATACCCAGGATAAGCCCAGCTTTTTATGTGGGTTCTGGGGATGGAACTCAAGTCCTTGCACTTTACTAACTGTACCTCCTTCCCAGCCTCCTCTTAAGAGTTTTGAGGATGTCTCTGACCCATTAGCCCTCACCAGCCATTCCTCTCATCCTTGCTACAGGTTATAAGACCCTCCTCAAGTGCCTGTCTGGTAAGTTCTGCCGCAGAGAGCTGATTGGCATCATGGGCCCCTCTGGGGCTGGCAAGTCCACATTCATGAACATCTTGGCAGGGTACAGGTGAGGATGAGGGGCATGAGGGGGTAGGACTTGGGAAGAAGGACCTCTTGGGGGAGCCCAGAAGGTGTTCTGAAGTGGCGTTGACCCTTCTTTTCAACCAATGCCCTGCAGGGAGTCTGGGATGAAGGGGCAGATCCTGGTCAATGGGAGGCCACGGGAGCTGAGGACCTTCCGGAAGATGTCCTGCTACATCATGCAAGACGACATGCTGCTGCCACACCTCACAGTGCTAGAAGCCATGATGGTGAGGGGAGGGTGGCCGGCCCCTCCTCCTAGCCCCCTTCTGTCTGCTGTCTCCATAGTCACCAGCCAAAGGGGCTGGGCAGGGCCTTGCACACATCTCTCTCGCTTGTTCTCCACGTCTTAGGTGTCTGCCAACCTGAAGCTGAGTGAGAAACAAGAGGTGAAGAAGGAGCTGGTAAGCAGGGAAGGGGAGCAAGGGATGGTGCCCTTCTGTAGTGCATGAATTCTGGGGCCCTAAGCTGGCAGGGAAAGAGTGGTAACTAAGTGGGGACAGGGCTTAAGGGAGATGCTTCATGAAAGTGGAGTGGTGCCTGGGTGAAGTGGAGACACTGAAGCTGACCTGAGTTGGGTGGGGGTGCCTCCAGGTGACCGAGATCCTGACGGCCCTGGGTCTGATGTCCTGCTCTCATACGAGGACAGCCCTGCTCTCTGGGGGGCAGAGGAAGCGCCTAGCCATTGCCCTGGAGCTGGTCAACAACCCACCTGTCATGTTCTTTGATGAGCCGACCAGGTAGCTCCCCTTCCCCGGCACCAGGTTCCCTTCTCAGCCAGGGATGGAGATGGTATCTGCCTTGTAGTTCCATGGCTGGAGACCAGATCCTCTGTTTGCAGCCTTCCAGGGCCTTCATCCTTGCTAATCCAGTTGCAGCCCAGCAGCCTAACCTTCATCCAGGTGGAGATCTGGATGCCCCCTTGACTGACGCCTCCCTCTCCTCTCCCCTGCATCCATTAGTTATCAAGTCCTTTTGGTAGTTTTCAGATTCACCCTGACCCATTCCTAGCACCAGTGCTTGAGTTCAGAAAATCAACAGACTCACCTTTCTATCTTCAGTCTCCTGGCCAATCCTTCCTCCAGCCCATGGCCAGAGTGGACTTTCTAAAGACAAGCCTGGCAAGGCCCCCTCCCCTGCTTCAAAGCGTGCAATGAGTCCCATTTGCCCTCTAAATAATCAGGTGGCTTCCAATGTCCTGGTCCAAAAATACTTCTCCAGCCTTGCGGATATTATGCTCTAATAACACTGAGTTGCCTGTAATTCCCCTGTCAAACCTGTGTTCCATGCCTCCGAGCTTGGCTCACACTGTCTTCTGTGTGGAATGCCCTTCACCTTTCCCTTATCTCTTCACCAGCTCAGCTCTTGCTCTTTGAGACTTACATGGAAACCTTCTCTGGCTACCCTGCAGCACAGCGTGGCTGATCTCCTGTCTTTTACTCCATGTTGCTACTGCATATCCCACATCCTCTAAAATCCACCATGAGCTTATCTATCTCCCTCTAGACCAGTCTTATTTGTGCCCTTGTAATTCCAGTGCCCGGTATTCAACAGGGGCTCAGCATATGCTTATTAAACTGAGCAGTGCTCTGGACTTGCAAATGTCTGAACCATACAAGAGATACAGGATATGAGGGTGGCCAGAGGGGTGCCTTCCTGCCAGCCCATCCTCTTCACAGAAGCTACCCCACCCTATTCACCCTCCTCTTAGTCCCACCCACCTCACCAGTCCCTGGTGACCTCTCTCTGGACAGCGGTCTAGACAGCGCTTCTTGTTTCCAAGTGGTGTCCCTCATGAAGTCTCTGGCCCGCGGGGGCCGCACCGTCATCTGCACCATCCACCAGCCCAGTGCCAAGCTCTTTGAGATGTTTGACAAGGTCAGTGACCCTGGGTTTCCAAGGAGACTGGGCTGTGATGGAGGGATGGAGGTGCTGGTGAGGTCCCCTGGCCCATTGGTTGTGTTTTCCTCACACTTCCATTCTGCTTCAGCTCTACATCCTGAGCCAGGGCCAGTGCATCTTCAAGGGCGTGGTAACCAACCTGATTCCCTATCTGAAGGGGCTTGGCTTGCACTGTCCCACCTACCACAATCCCGCTGACTTCAGTGAGTTGGGGCCCCTGTGAGGGAGTGGGTGACAGAGGAGGGCCAGACCTTGGGTTTGGATCAGGGAGGCCTCCTGGGGACAGAGATCTCATCACCACCTGCCTTCTCCACACACCAAGGAGGGACTGAGCTGCCCTTGGGAATTGAGGGTGAAGCCTGGCTGAGCACTTTGCTCTATGTCCCCCAGTCATTGAGGTGGCCTCTGGCGAGTATGGAGACCTGAACCCCATGCTGTTCAGGGCTGTGCAGAATGGCCTTTGCACCATGGCTGAGAAGAAGAGCAGCCCCGAGAAGAATGAGGTCCCTGCCCACTGCCCCACTTGCCCTCCGGTGAGTGGGGTGTAGAGGGCAAAGTGGGGGAGGGGAGATGGGACCATAGACAATGACCCTGTCAAAAAAGGCCATCCCCAAAGGCATTACCACCACTGGGTACCAGGAAGCCCAGGGTTTGGAACATACCTACTGATAATGGTGACATGACTTGGCTGAACTGTGGACTTCTTGTCCACTCTTTCCTCCAGCAGCTCCTATGAGCATCTTTGGGACACTGCCCTCAGTGCCTGCTCAGGGCCCATCTGGTAAGCATGGGCAATGCAGTTGCAGACCTCAGGGCCAGGATGGCTTCCTCTCCTCTCTAACCCAGAGGAGACAACACTAGCCTCCTAGGACTGCTAGAAGTCTAGCTAGCTAACCACTTAAGCTCTTAGCAGGCCACTGGGGATCAAGGGTCTGCTCAGTGCCAGACCCATCCTAGGATGAGATAGATGCCCTCACTCTTGAAAACCTGAGGCTTTGTTGTCATTATTGTTATGAATCAATGACATGGTGAGACTGGCAGCCTATAAAATTGTGACCTTAGTGGCTCAGTGACTGATCAACTGAGCCATGAAGGGGTCTTTGACTTGTTCCTGTCTCCTCCCCCAAGTTTCTTCTTTTATATTCTCTCTCTCTCTCTCTCTCTCTCTCTCTCTCTCTTCCTACGCCCTAAGTTTAGCTTCCAGGTGCACAGCTCAATGGTGAAGGCTCCTCCTTCCTCAGGCTTCGGCACTGCCCTGGGAAGAGCTTGGAATTCTCACATCTACTGAGCTGGGTGGGCATTGGGTAGGTAGGGTACAGTCACCTGGTCCCACTTTTTCTCCCCAGGAAGTGGATCCCATTGAAAGCCACACTTTTGCCACCAGTACCCTTACCCAGTTCTGTATCCTCTTCAGGAGGACCTTCTTGTCCATCCTCAGGGACACGGTGAGACTTCAAGTTGGGGGGCAGGGGGCATAGCCGGACTTCTTGGGCTGTAGGATCACAGCAGCTGGAATGGGAACTGGGGATGCTTCCCAAGTGCACCTGTGGGTCCATGTACCTGCAAGGGCAGCTCCAAGTTCCTACTCTAGTGTGGGCTGCCCTGTGGCCCACCTATCCTCAACCTGGCACACATACCTTTCCTCCTGATGATCTGTCCCATAGGTCCTGACCCACTTGCGGTTTGTGTCCCACGTGCTGATTGGCGTGCTCATTGGTCTCCTCTACTTGCATATTGGTGATGACGCCAGCAAAGTCTTCAACAACACCGGCTGCCTCTTCTTCTCCATGCTCTTCCTTATGTTTGCAGCCCTCATGCCAACCGTGCTCACCTGTGAGCTGAGCTGCCTAGCGGGTGGGGTGCTGGGTATGGGGTGCTGGGCATGAATCGGGGGCCAAAGCTTAGCTGGTGGGGGCTGACACACCTGTTTCCTCAGTTCCCTTAGAGATGGCAGTCTTCATGAGGGAACACCTGAACTACTGGTACAGCCTCAAAGCGTATTACCTGGCCAAGACCATGGCCGATGTGCCCTTCCAGGTGAGCCTCTTCCTGCTCATCACTGCTGTCTTGGCCCTTTCCTGCTTGTTGCCCCCACCCCATCAATCGTGCCACATTCCATTCTCTCCTCCTCTCACTAAGCAAGGAGGCAATGGATACCTGCTCTGTACCAGGCCTGACACCAGTCACTGGGACACAGCAACAGAACAGACTCATAGTTGAGCTTGTGGAACATATGGTCTACTGGGAAAACTGACTACAAACTGAAAACAATGATCCTAGCTAGTTGTAGTGGCTCACCTCTGTAATCCCAGCACCTGGTAGACTGAGACAGGAGGATTGTCATGAGTTCAAGGCCAGCCTGAGCTACAGTGTGAGTCCCTATCTCAAAAAAGGGGAGGGGGGCTGGAGAGATGGCTCAGTGGTTAAGAACACTGGTTGTTCTTACAGAGGACCTGGGTTCGAATCCTAGCACCCACATGGCAGCTAACAACTGTCCATAACTCCAGTTCTAGGGGATCCGACAGCCTCTTCTGACCTCCGCAGGCATTGGATGACATGGGTGCACTTACCTACACACAGGCAATACACTCAGACACATAAAATAAAAATAATAAATAAAATATTTAAAAACAAACAAAAATAACAACAAAAAAACCCCCAAGAGCCATTGAAATGGCTCAGTAGGTAAAGGTACTTACTGCCAAGCCCAATGACTTGAGTTCAATCCCTGGGACCCAAATGGTGAAAGGAGAGAATAGACTCCTACAAGTTGTCCTCTAACCTACACATGTACACAGGAGCACACACAATAAACAAATCAATTAATAAATAGATGTAATACTTTTTTTTTGGTCTTTTTGAGACAGGATCTCCCTGTAGCCCAAGCTGTCCTGGAACTCACTATGTAGACTGTAGACCAGGCTGGCCTTGAACTCACAGAGATCCTCCTGCCTCTGCCTCCTGAGTGCTGGGACTACAGGCGTGTGCCACCACGCCCAGCTGATGTAATACTTTTTTAAAGCTGACTCTAATAACAAATGGCTTAGTGTTTTTCAAGGCAACAGAAGAGCCTTTAGGTTTTGGAGCCTTACTCACTCGAAAGGTGTAAAACACTGAACAAGCCCCCCGAACCTCTTTGCTTCAGTGTCCCCATCGGTAAAATGGAATGGCAACAGCATGTTCTTTAGCATTGTGTGCAAGAATTTACTGCATTAATGCATATTTTAAAAAATATTTTAAAATTTCAGGCTGGAGAGATGGCTCAGTGGTTAAGAACCCTGGTTGTTCTTGCAGAAGACCTGGGTTTGAATCCCAACACCCACATGGCAGCTAACAACTGTCTGTAACTCCAGTTCCAGGGGATCTGACAGCCTCTTCTGTCCTCCACGGGTATTGCACAACATGGGTGCACTTACCTACATGCAGGCAATGCACTCATACACATAAAATAAAAATAATAAATAGAATATTAAAAAATTTCAAGGAGGTCAGAAGAGGGCATTGGATTCCTCTGGAACAAACAGTTGTTAGCCACCATGTGGGTGCTAAGAATTGAACCCAGGTCCTCTGCAAGAGCAGTCAGTGCTCTTAACTGCTGAGTCATCTCTCCAGCCCCAATGAATACATATTTTAAAACTTTTTTTTTAACATTAACTTATTTATTTTCTGTATGTGTGGGCACACATGTGCATGTGACATTGCATGTGTGAAGTTTGAGAACACCTTGCGGAAATCAATTCTCTTCCTCCAACATGTGGGTTTTAGGGACTGAACTCAGGTCACCAGGCTTGTCTGGCAAGCACCTTTAACAGCCATCTCTCTGGCCCCATATCAAGTTTTTAGAATAGTGCTTGTTGCATACTAAATGCCCAAGAAATATTACTTGATATTTGTTAATCTCACTACCATCTTGTTTCAAGAACCAGGACTACCAATAATCCATAGAGTACCTTTGTGCAAATTACAGAAAAGTGCTCCTTAGCCAGGTGTGTCAGGGCATGAATGTAATCCCAGCACAGGGGACATAGAAGTAGAATGATTAGGAATCATTAGCTTCATACTGAACTTGAGGCCAGGCTGGGCTACCTGAGGCCCCAGTATCAAACAAACAACAAAAAGGAAGGTGGATGCTGCACTGTGTCAAGCATAAAGCTTAGTGAGAGAGGCACAAGTTTGATCCTGGCCTCTGGTTGCCTTGTCTGGGAGCCCTTGTGCCAGAAACAACCTGCATGACAGTACCAAGTGGGCTCAGTTCCTGGTTCCTAAGAGTTCGCTCTCTCTCTTTTGTTTTGAGACAGGGTCTTATTCTGTAGCCAGGGGACTGGGGCTGTACAGCATTCCCAGGTGAAGTGGTGGGGGGCCTAAGTCACTTGTTCCTGGCATAAAGGCTCCCACCCCCCCTCTGTGCCTGTCCGCTAGGTGGTGTGCCCTGTTGTGTACTGCAGCATCGTGTACTGGATGACAGGCCAGCCAGCTGAGACCAGCCGCTTCCTGCTCTTCTCAGCCTTGGCCACAGCCACCGCCTTAGTAGCCCAGTCTTTGGGACTGTTGATTGGAGCTGCTTCTAACTCCCTACAGGTAGGGGTCTTGTGGAGGGAATCAAGAGCTGGCATAGGGGTGGATGAACTGTGGTCACCCCTGTGATATCCTGGCCCCCTCCTTGGCCCTCTAGGTGGCTACCTTTGTGGGTCCAGTTACTGCCATCCCTGTCCTCTTGTTCTCTGGCTTCTTTGTGAGCTTCAAGACCATCCCTACTTACCTGCAGTGGAGTTCCTACCTCTCCTACGTCAGGTCAGTACCTCTTCCCTCCCTGCAGGAGGCTTGCCAGTTCTGGGCCTGGGCCATGTCTGATGTCTGCCCCACTACTCTTCAGGCAGGGGCAACTTGTTGGGCACCCTGGCTAACACCTGGCATGAGAGCACTGTGGCTGGTCTCTGGTGATTTGCTAAGGTATGGGGGTCCAGTGTTCTGTGTCCTGCTCTGATGCACCTGATTGCTTAGGTATGGCTTTGAAGGTCTGATTCTGACCATCTACGGCATGGAGCGAGGACATCTGACCTGCTTAGACAAACACTGCCCATTCCGGGATCCACAGAGCATCCTGCGAGAGCTAGATGTGGAGGAGGCCAAACTCTACATGGACTTCCTGGTGTTGGGCATCTTTTTCCTGGCCCTGCGGTTGCTGGCATACCTTGTACTCCGGTACCGGGTCAAGTCTGAGAGATAGAGCCGTTCTCTTGCCTCTGCTGGGCAGCCTCTGCAGCAGGAAGCCCCCAGCCCTTTGGGACTGTTTTAAACTTGTAGACTTGGGCATTGGCTGCTGGTGCAGCCGTCCTCCCCTCCCCTGGCTGTGGGCCTGGGTGCCCAGCCTCAGCCCTGGAGGTGGGGTTCCAGCCCACCCCACCAAGCCCAGGAGTCTTCCCAAGTTGATGCGGTTGTAGCTTCCTCCCTACTCAGTCCAACACCTGCATGCAAAGACCACTGGGAGGTTGCAACCCCCTTCCTGCCCAGGGCACCCTCCTCTGTTGTCCTCCTCTGCCTGGGAGCCCCATGTTCTCTAGGCCCCAACTTACAGCTGATCAAAGTAACCTCTTCTGGGGGTCCCCACCACACTAGTGTTTGTAAGCCAAGGTGTTATAAGATTATAAGGCTGGAGTTCCAGGGCTGGGCCCTGGTGGGGTCCCCAGGGAGTCTCATCATGGAATTGGATGGAACAAGAAGGGACTCTGGAAGTCTCTTCCTTCTCTTTCCCCCTCCCCCTACCTTGGCTGATTTGGACAATCTGCTGGGACAGAAGCTGGTTTTTTTCTGTCTGGGCCACCACTTCCAATCCTGGAGATTGGAGAGACCATGGATGTGTCCCCCCACTCCCCCAAATCCTTGGGCCAGGGTAGGTCTGGATGGCACCTCTGCAATAATGTCCATGTCTCTTTCCCACCTGTCACTGGAACTGGAGAATGCACTTTATTCTGGGGGTGAGCCAGGGAAGCCCCAACCTTCTCTTATTGCTGCTCCTGACATGGGGCTCCACAGGCTCCTTCCCTCTCCAGAGTCACAGGCACACAAACATAATCAGGCAATCTTGGCCCTACACATGCACCATCCCCTATGGCTCAGAGGAAGAACTGTTGTGGCACTAAGGTGGTGGCAGCAGGTGCTTTGGAAGGGTAGCACCAACCTCCTCCTGGGAATCCTGCTTTGGAGACCAAGGATGAGGTTGGTGCAGCTCAGTGTGACTCCAATATCTGTAGGTGTCTCCCCTTAGTCTTCCCTCCCTCTCGAGCCAGGGGTGGCACTGGGCACTAGACTCCTGGAGGTCAGGACCCAACAAGCACAAACACAGGCAGAAGCTGGCCTCAGCCACCACCTTCTATGGCCCTCCTTTTGTGCTCCAAGCTGACACTTTTCCTCTACTGCGCCTTCTTCAGCTGCCCACTGCTCGTTCAAACTTCTGTCCACATCTCTTCATCTTTCGATCAGCAGCTGGCCCAGGACATCAGAGCAGTAGGGCCTGGCCACCAAAGTGGCAGACACCCACAGCATGTCTGTCTGTCTTCCTGGTGGGTCCAGGCTCATCTACTTCAGATTCTGCTTCTCCAGGACCTGTTCCCTACCCCTGTGTTCACTCCTTGCCACCTGCCCTCACTCTTCCACAGGTTCTTCTCATTACACAGATGCCAGTTGTATTTGTGGGATTTCACCCATTATTAATAAAACCTATATTTATACAGTATTCAGCGTGTGAACCTGCTATCATAGGGTATGTGAAAGGGCTTTGAAGCACTTGGTAAGGTGGCTGCCAGCTTTGGGGAGCCTTTGGCAGGGGTGGCAAGTCCTAGGCATATGTCAAGTTTGTGAATGGACATCTTAGGAAATATTTGTGTCATGCTTCCTGTCAGACCAAAGCTTCATGTATATCAGGGAAGGCCTGTGTAGACCCTGCACTGTTCCTTGTCATTATCCCTATTTTACTGAGGAGAGAATAGAGACATGGACCCTCAAAAAGTAGGAATGGAACTGAAGGCTGGAAATGTGGCTGATTTGGTAGCGTGCTTGCCTAGCATGCATAAAGACCTAGTTTCTGTTCCCAGCACTACACAACCCGAATGTGGTAACACACACCTGTTGTTCCAGTACTCAGGAGATGGAGGCAGGCAGATCTGAATTTAAGGTCATCCTCAGCTACATAGGGAGTTCAAGGCCAGCCTGGGCTATGAGACTCTGTCCAAAAAAAAAAAAGGAATGGAGCCTGAAGACCAGGTCTTCTGTTCCCAGACTCCTCATCCATTCCTCATCCAGTTCCATTCCTCCTTCTTGAGGATCTATGTCTCCAGTCTTCATCTGTAAAACAGGGATGATGACAAGGAACAAGGAACAGTGCAGTGTTCACACAGGCCTTCTCTAGACATGAGTAAGGAAAGGGCCTTTGGTCATGGTGAGTCTGCAAGCTGTGTGTGAACGCCTGTGTCTGTTGCATAGGTATATTCTTGCCCAAGTGACCCATGACTCTCCTTTCAGGACTCATGGAGCCCTGGTAGTACACAGAGGAGAGGGAATGTGTCAGTGGGTGGTCATGAAGAGCAATGGGAAGCAGGAAGATTCGAGAGTCTCATCCTCTAGGATGGGATGGGCAGAGAGAGACCTCATGGGGCTTACTCTGATTTCCTCTTTTTCTTCTCTTCTTTCCCACTGGGCCATACTTACCAGGGCTGAGCCATCAGTAACCAGGACTATACAACAGAGGTTTGGAGCAAGTGTCCTGAGGGTCTTGAGGGCTGGTGGCAAAATGGCCTCAGAAGCTACGCATTGTCTCATCTTCTCTCTTGGGTCTAAAGCTTGGGGACTGAAGGAAGGGACTGGCACCAGCCTTGCTAGCTGCCAGGAGCTTTCTAGCTATGCCACATGTCAAGATAGTGGCCTAGACTGGGCTAGTGTCTATCTAGCTAGTTAGGCATTTGACTGTAGATGGACTAACGTTGTTTCTTATGGAGGTTTGAGGCGAGAAAAGGAAGTAAGAAGAAGTAAAACAATCCTAGGTTGTTTAAAGGGCATTCTGGGGAGACCCTGCACTGTTCCTTGTCTTCATCCCTATTTTACTGAGGGATCCCTATTTTACCCCTTCTTGTTGGAGTGATGCTTAGAAGTCAAAGGTGTGAAGTTTCACTGTCAGGTAGTTTTTCTGCCTGTGTGCCTCCTTTCTTCTTTATCACCTTCCCTTTCTTTCTTTTATTTAAAAAATATTAACTTCTATTATTTATTTATTTGGGGGTCCATTTGCGTAATTTTGCTTATTGTTTTGTATCCCCTGTAATCCAGACTGGCCTTGAACTTTTTTTTTTTTAGGTTTTTTTGAGACAGGGTCTCCCTGTAGCCCCAGCTGTACTGGAACTCACTATGTAGACCAGGCTGGCCTTGAACTCACAGAGATCCGCCTGCCTCTGCCTCCCGAGTGCTGGGATTAAAGGCGTGCACCACCACG
>NW_008360328.1:530768-537070 GCF_000622305.1 Nannospalax galili
GGCAGAACTTTTTTAAAAATATTTTCTTTATTATTTTTATTTTATGTGTATGAGTGTATTGCCTGCATGTATGTGAGTGCACCCATGTTGTGTAATGCCAAGGAGGTCAGAAGAGGGCTTCAGATTCCCCTGGAACTGGAGTTAAGGAGGGTTCATAGCCGCCATGTGGGTGCTGGGAATTGAACCTCGGTCCTCTGCAAGAGCAGTCAGTGCTTTTAACCACGGAGCCATCTCTTCAGCCCCATGACCTTGAATTTCTAATCCTCTGGACTCCACCCACCAAGTCCTGGGATTATAGGCATGTACCACTACACCTGGTTTATCAGTCCCAGGCATCAAATCCAGGACTTTGTGCATACTAGGCAAGCACTATACCAACTGGATACATCTCTAGGCCCCTTCCTTTTTGAGACATGGTCTGACTATGTAACCCAGGCTTCCGTTGAACTCCAAGAAACCCTCTTGCTTCAGCCTAAATCTTGGTATTACAGGCATGAGCCACTACTATGAACTAATTTTCCTTCAGATTCTTCTTTACTCTTTCTCTTTTGTATTTATTTATTTACTTATGGAGTTGAACCTAGGACCTTGCAAATGCTAAGCAAGCACTGTACCATTGAATCATATCCCTTTAAAAATTTGTTTTAAATTTTGAGGCAAAAATCTTACTAGGTTACCTAGGTTGGCTTTGAACTGACTCTGTAACCCAGGAAGGTCTTGAATTTGTAACTCTTCTACCTCAGCCTCCTAAATTGTTAGGATTACAGGCCTCGGCTTCAAAACCCTTCTACTTGTTCTTTTAAAATGTAAATCCTCAAAAAAAAAAAAATCCCTCCAAAACAATCAAACAAAAAGCTGGGCATGGTAGGACATGCCTTTAGTTCCAGCAGAGATAGGCAGATCTATGTGAGATTGAGGCCAGCCTGGTCTAAATAAATAAAATGTAACCCTCGCCTCCCAGTACTAATCATGTACTCTCTATCACTGAGCTATACTCCAACCCAAAATGTAAATCATTCTGGAAGAAATAAACTTTTTGTTATTTATTTATTCATTTATTTATTTGTTAGTTAGTTTTGGTCTTTTGGAGACAGGGTCTCCCTGTAGCCCCAGCTGGCCTGGAACTCACTATGTAGACCAGACTGGCCTTGAACTCACAGAGATCTACCTGCCTCTGCCTCCCAAGTGCTGGGATTAAGGGCATGTACCACTATACCTGTCAAAATAAAACATTTTAAAATTCAAAGCATTTGCTGTAGCCCCCTGGCCTGGAACTCACTATGTAGACCAGACTGGCCTTGAACTCACAGAGATCTACCTGCCTCTGCCTCCCAAGTGCTGGGGGTAAGGGCATGTACCACTATACCTGTCAAAATAAAACATTTTAAAATTCAAAGCATTTGATTTATAAATTCCACAGGGAATAAAGAAAGCAAAGAGCTATTCTAAAGCCAGCAAGGGTCAGTCAGGCACAGAGAATACTTAAGGAATGGTTCACAAATTCACAAAGAGAGCTCTTTAGATTCCCACAGCAACCCTCTGAGGGGACTAGGGTTAGCACTACCATCTCCTTTTACAGCAAAGGAAACTGAGGGAGAAGTGACAAGCAAGCTCTCCAGACACTGTGCTTTTACTTCTGTGACCCACCTGCTTTGGCTCCCACTAGTTCCAGTAACTTGTCCATTTGGGCATAAGTGCATTTTGCCAACTCAGGTATGCCTGGAAATGGGCCTTCTCTCCCGATGTGCCCACCTGCTTGGACTTAACGATCAGGTTCTCAGCATGCTTCCGTTTCTGTGTCAGGCCCTGTGCACAGTGCTGGAGGGTATAGTTGACCAAGACAGTCTTCTACCTGGACCTCCATCCTGAGGTTGGACAACAGAGGACATACCCACAGCATGACTCACAGCTCTCTGTCTGCAAGAGGCCAGTCAAATTATATGTTAATAAAACCCACATGGCTGTCATACCCACAGGGGAGGGGAATGGTTTGCTCTGAGCAATGTCCTATCACTGCAGCCAGGTGACAGCTGGCTTCCCATGGCTAAGTAAGTGGAATGAAACTAGAGGAGGCCTCTAGGCCCTAAATGCCACCCCTGAGTGCACATCCATGGAGATGCTCATCCCCATTAAACAAACCTGGAAGAACTTTTCTTAAATGCAAATGTGCCATTTTCCCTGCTGTCCAGAATGCTCTTCTGACTTACTTTAAAATATATATATTTTTTATTAGCCAGGCGTGGTGGCACACACCTTTAATCCAGCACTTGGAAGGCAGAGGCAGGTGGATCTCTGTGAGTTCAAGGCCAGCCTGATCTACAGAGTGAGTTCCAGGCAGCTAGAGCTACAGGGAGACCCTGTCTCAAAAAGACCAAAAAAAATTTTTTTATTTATTATTATCTTTATTTTGTGTGTATGCGTGTATTGCCTGCATGTAGGTGAGTGCACCCATGTTGTGCAATGCCCTCAGAGGACCGAAGAGGCTATATCGGATCCCTGGAACTGGAGTTACAGACAGTTGTTAAGTTGCCATCTGGGTGCTGGGATTCAAACCCGGATCTTCTGCAAGAACAGTGTTCTTAACCACTGAGCCATCTCTCCAGACCCCCCCACCCCCTTTTTTTTTTGGTCTTTTTGAAGCAGCGTTTCCCTGTGGCCCCAGCTGCCCTGGAACTCACTATGTAGACCAGGCTGGCCTTGAACTCACAGAGATCCACCTGCCTCTGCCTCCCAAGTGGTGGGACTACAGGTGTGTGCCACCACGCCCGGCTTGACTTACTTTTTAACATCCAGTTCAAATGTCATCTCCTCTGCTAGAAGCAGGTAGTAACTTCCTCTTCCTAACATTTTATAGCTGTTGTTTGTTTTTTGAGTCAAGGTCTCCCTGTTGCCCTAGCTGGCCTGGAACTCAGTATGTAGACAAGGCTGGCCCGGATCTCTGAGATCCACCTGCCACTGCCTCCTGAGTGCTGGGATTAAAGGCACGGGCCTCAACAACCAGTCTTCTTTCTGACATTTTGCCTCTGCTCCTGAGGAGCAACCATTGTGAACATGGTGGAGGTTCCCTGCATGCCCTGTTCTGGTGGACAGCCCAGGGCTCAGTATCAGGCCTGACCTGTGGGAGTGAGTGCTTAGTACTAGCCCAGCACCACACAGTGAATGAATGGACAATCATCTAAATGAAATATCACTATTGTCTTCTGTCTGGATGGAAAAGCCTCTTCCCAGCCCTGCCCTGGGGAGCCTTTCTCTTGAATACCCTATTGCACACCTCTGTTATAGGCACATTGCACACCTATGTTTGCATGTGGAGGCGTGTCCTGACTGGGAGTCATAGGTAGCTCTGCCATCTCAGTTACGTGAGCCTTGGGTGTTCCTTGAATGGAAGCTCAGGGATAAGGGTGGGGGTTTTGAGGACCCAGAAGTCCCAAGGCTAAACCATGACAGGATGTTAGACCGGAAGAGCAGGTTGGGGTGGGAGCTGCCTATCAGTCCCCATTTTTCTTCCTTCCTGGCCAAAGTGACCAGAGGCCACCCCTAGAGATCTTGGGTCTGAATGACACAGAAGGAAGGACCCAAGAAGGGATCAAGTTTGTGCGTGAAGGTAAGCTGTGGAGGTGACTAGGAATAGAGAGAAGGAAGCTCTGGAGATGATGTTTTAGAAGGGACCTGGGCTGAGGAAGAAAGACCTGGACCTGGAATTCTGGTTCTGACTTGTCACTTCCCACCTGGGAAAACCTGCGCAAGTTATTTCACCCTCTTATGCTTTGGTGTCTTCATCTGGTAAAATGGGTGTATCAGCAAGCCCAGGCTGGGAGGTGGTTAATGAGGTCATCGGCTGGGCCTGGCGCTTGGGAACCTGCAGGGGGCAGTACCGGCGGCCCTTGGCAGGGCTGGGTGGGGCAGCAGTCCCCGCCCCGCGCCTGCCCTCGCAGGCCCTTTCCTGCCCGGACTCCGTTGCCCGAGCGTCTTCCCGGTTGCGCGCCTAGGTGGGCCCGGCTGCGCTCAGGCGGGCGGAGGCGGGCAGGAAGCGCGGCACCTAGAGAGCCGGGGATGCTGGGAGCCAGCGGGAGACTTCGGCTTCCGCCCGGCAGGGCCTCGGCAACCGGCACCCGGGGCTGGGCAGCCAGGGGTAAAGGCCGAGCCGGCTCCATTGTGCCTCCGCCCGGCTGGGCAGCTGCACTGAGCTGGGGCAGGAGCCGGCTGCGGGGGTTTGGAGGACCGGGCAAGTGGCACTGGGAGTTCGGCCCGAGCTTTGGGCGCACAATGTGGGGCGTGCTGGCAGCTTCTCCACTCTGGTCCCCCGAAGCCAAGAGAAAGTGGCAGAGCTGTCTGGGACCGGTCTGGCGGGGGAGTTCTGCACCAGTGGGAACGGGGCCTGCACTTTCCTAGTTGTGCGGGTGCTTTTGCTTAATGCCGTGGATAACTGAGTGATCAGAGAATTGCCCCAGACCCTTGGTGTCTCATCTTAACTCGGTGGACCTGGAGTTGATGGTAGTCCTGAGTTTTGCCAGGTTTTCAGGATCTTGCAGCAGCCCCTGGGACTTCTGCTTTGATCTCAGGCAACACCCCAGCCAGCTCCTGCTCTACCTAACTCTGCTAATGCAGGTTGCCCAATTCAGCTGCTTCTCAAATGTGCCCTCCCTTTCAGACCTGCTGTCAGTGAGGGCGGCCGAGCACAGCGTTTCAGGGGGCTCAGAGGACCCGAGGAGACGTCCCAGGAGAGAGAATCTTGAATGGGATCTTCAAAGGTGGTCAGGGATTCTGATGAAGGAGAAAGGTCATTTGATGCCAAGGAAGGAATGTGCATGAATTAAGTTAGGAAGTGACATCAAGAATACAGTAGGCCCGGAGGATGAGGTGTGAGCTACTGGGGCAAACTTAGAAAAATAGCTCGATGGGCCTGGTGTTTGTAGCTATAAGTCACCTAAAAGTTTAGGGAGGCTGAGAGTGAAGGCACAGAGGCTATGAGATGAGGGTCCCCTAAGTCCTGGAAGGGGTCCGAGTAAGTACTGAGGTAATGCAGGTAAGGGGCTGGTGCAAAGCAGTAGGGAGGGGTCTGTAGGACTGTCCCCACTACCTGAAGGGGCAGAGGAGGAACTTGAACAAAAAGGCCAGGGCTCCAGTGTGAATCCAGGGTGTGGAGAAGCTCTGCAGCAGAGTGACTAGAAGGGGAGGGGGCTGATGAGGCCTCGCTGGCCCTGGTGAAATGTGGAGCAGACAGCCTGTCCTTATGTCAAAGAGGAAGTTCATTCACTTATTCATTTATTATTTATGCCAGCCTCAAAGGCAGCTTATATAAAAGAGAGAAGATAAAGTGATAAAACCATTAAAACTCAGCTAAAAGGACCTGATGGCTGAGGAACAAAGGCAGAAGGAAATGAATAATTATGATTGGGAAAAAAAAATCTAGGCTCACAAAAGCCACTGGAAATGAACACAGGACTCCCATCTGAGTTTGCTAGCAGTCAAGTGAAATAAAGAACCTAAAAGCAGGTGGGGTAGGCTGGAACTCAAGGTTGCTGTGAAACCTCAGGGGAGAGGCAAGAGTTGGTAAGAGATGAAATGGAATCACTCAGACTGAGATTATCCTTGCTGAGTTGATCTGGAAGCTAGGCCAGGGCTTCAAACATGTTGGTATCTGAGGAAAAGCTGAGCCTCTCTTGGGAGCTGGCCCCTCTTTAGCTGCTATGTGGTAAGGGTGTGGGGGGGTATTTGGGACGTTTGAGGGCCACCTGTGCAATAACTATCCATTTGCACTCTTATTTTTTTAAATTTTTATAATTTACTTTAAGTCTTGTGAGTGTTATGCTTGCATGTGTATAAGTGCACCTGTGGCATGCAGTGCCTGAGGAGGACAGAAGAGGACATCGGCTCCTCTGGAACTGGAGTTACAGATGGTTGTTAGCTGCCGGGTGGGTGCTGGGATTCGAACCCCATCTTCTATAAGAACAGTCAGTGCTCTTTTTAAAAATATTTTTTTATGGGGTTGGGGATTTAGCTCAGCGGTAGACTGCTTGTCTAGCAAGCATAAGGCCCTGGGTTCGGTCCTCAGCTCAGGGGGGAAATTTATTTTATTTATTTTTTATTTTATTTTATGTGTATGAGTGTATTGCCTGTATATATGTGAGTGCAACTGTGTCGTGCAATGCCGTAGAGGTCAGAAAAGGGCTTTGGATTCCCCTGGAACTGGAGTTAAGGACAGTTGTAGCTGCCATGTGGGTGCTGGGAATTGAACTCAGGTCCTCTGCAAGAGCAGTCAGTGCTCTTAACTGCTGAGCCATCTCTCCAGCCCCCAGAAT
>NW_008360328.1:537136-563588 GCF_000622305.1 Nannospalax galili
TGGTCTTTTTGAGACAGGGTCTCCCTGCAGCCCCAGCTGGCCTGGAACTCGCTATGTAGACCAGGCTGGCCTTGAACTCAGAGATCTGCCTGCTTCTGCCTCCCAAGTGCTGGGACTACAGGCGTGCACTACCACGCCCAGCTAAGGTTTTTGGGGTTTTTTTTTTTTTACATTTATTTATCTCATGTGTCTGAGTGGGTTCCTGCATGCCACAGTGTGTGTGTTGAGGTCAGAGTACAACTTTCAGAAGCAGTTCTCTCCTTCCACCATGTGAGTTCTAGGAATTGAACTCAGTTCTTCAGGCTTGTGGCAAGAGCCTTTACCAGAGAAACGTTCTTGTCCCATTCACACTCTTCTTTTTTGCAGGGGAACAGGATAGAAGGTGGTACTCTAAGTCCTCCAGGCTCTGACCGTCTCTCCTAGGATGAGGTGGGGCTGCCATTTGCCCAGGGCCTCTTGGGGCTTAGGTATAGGAAGAATACCGCCACTACCAGGTGAGCAGGAAGCTGAGGTTTCTGTTTTTACCCCTCCTTTCCTCTTCAGCGTCCAGATGATGCTTCCAAAAAAGGTGGGACCCAGACACCAGGTGCACTACTAGTCCCAGCTCTGTGGCTCTATAGCTGTTGACCTTGGGCATGCCACTTTACCTCCCAAAGCTTTTTTTCTCCCATCTTAAAACAAGGGAGCTGGACCAGATGATCTCCCAGGGCCCCTTATAGCTGCATCAATCTAATTTCATTTTGTGTCCAATATATTTGTTGCATGTTGGCCATTTACCAGACCCCGGGTTAAGTTCTAGGTATATAATTGTGAACAAAACCAGATGTGAGCCCTGATCTCATGGAGGGGGAAATGAATGATAATCAAATAATCATATGGTTAAATAGAAGATTGCATAATGACTGCTACTTAGGGACAGCACATGCTTCTGTGAGAGCAAATAAGAGGATTTGATGTTGATGGGGAGGTGCATAGTGAGGAAATGTGGATGAGATCTGCAGATGCTGTTTTTTTTTCTTCTCTCTGTAGATGAGTGTATCCCCTTCCTGGCCCACTGGAGTTGTCCCTTTAAAGGGGTGCATCCTCTTGCACCCCCTAGGTGAGGCCTGGGTGTGTCATGCCTTAGAACACAGCTGGGCACAGCCCAGAAGATGAGCAATGGTCAGGACAGAGTGCTATCTTGATCCCCTGGGAAGATGATTGGGTTGAGGGGTGTACTGAGGCAACTCCCAGGCTCTAGAGGAAGTTGGCTTAGAACAAGGAAGTAGACACAGTAATGGGAATGGGATAGATCTGACAGAGGACAGCTTGAGTCCTAGGCAGGCAGCAGTTATGGCTGATGGGCCAAGGGATTGGGCCTCCCAGTTCCTGGGAAGGGTAAGAATTGGATGTTCATTGTCAGGCCTGAATCTTAGAAAATGCAGACTGGCCTGGACTCAGAATCCACACTGGGATTGAGCCCAATGTCTAAACCCCAGTTCACCCCCTGTTCTTGATCCCAGGGCCTTAATACGCCACCACCGAAGTTCAGCCGACAGTGCTCCCCAACCAGGGAAGCATGGACAGCTGTTCAGGAGCATTTCTGCCACTGGTAAAGAACTGGCTGGGATCCTAGTGGGGAGGAGTGTGGACAAGAGAGGGGCCTGGAAGGAGAATCAAGATGAGGGAGGCACAGAAGAGTCATCTGTTGGTGGTTCCTCCCTCTTTGCCTCCTTCCCTCCCTCCCATCTGTGTGTCCCTTCCTGAAGCACTCATACCATGCTACCATTTACAAAGCACCTACAGAAACACTCTTCCTACCTCCAGCCAACTTTGCATCCAGCAATCAGGTTAAGATTGTGTACAGATAGGCAGCCATGAAGCCAGTCAGCCTAGACTCAGCATCACTTGTCCAGAGGTTCTGTACTTTCTGCCATGGAGTTACTAAACCTTCCAGACAGTATTTGCTAAGGGAGTCCTGTGTGCTGTACACCATTCTGAGTTTCTGCATCTAAGTTCAGTGTCTTGACTCCCTAGCATGACCTTCCACCAGCCTGGTTAGCTTTAAGCTCCAGTGTTTCCAGTCCCTTGCCTTGACCCATGTCCTCTACCTTTTCATTTAGAAGCTATCCAAAGGCACTGCCGGAACCTTGCTGAGTGGTTCAGCCGGCTGCCCAGAGAGGAGCGCCAGTTTGGACCAACATTTGCTCTAGACACAGTCCATGTTGACCCTGTGATCCGTGAGAGCAACCCTGATGAGCTGTTTCGCCCATCTGCAGAGCTGATCATGGGGCATCAGCAGGCCTATGTGGGGCTCCCACCACTGGCCCTCTCACAACTCTTTGACCCAGATGCCTGTGGGCGCCGGGTGCAGACGGTGGTGCTGTATGGGACTGTGGGCACTGGTAAGAGCACATTGGTCAGAAAGATGGTCCTGGACTGGTGTTATGGGAGGCTTCCTGCCTTCGAGCTGCTCATCCCCTTCTCCTGTGAGGATCTGTCATCCCTGGGCCCCACCCCAGCTTCCTTGTGCCAACTTGTGGCCCAGCGCTACACACCCCTGAAGGAGGTACTGCCCTTGATGGCCACTGCTGGATCCCGCCTGCTCTTTGT
The DNA here is from genome assembly GCF_000622305.1 of Nannospalax galili. Taxonomy (NCBI): domain Eukaryota; kingdom Metazoa; phylum Chordata; class Mammalia; order Rodentia; family Spalacidae; genus Nannospalax; species Nannospalax galili. The sequence goes on from NW_008360328.1 coordinate 539,729, forward strand.
GCTCCATGGCTTGGAGCATCTCAACCTTGACTTTCGACTGGCAGGCACAGGGCTTTGTAGTGACCCAGACGAGCCAGGGGCACCAGCTGCCATCATGGTCAACCTGCTGCGCAAATACATGCTTCCTGAGGTGGGTGGCCCTTTGCCACAACCCTACCACTGCTGCCCCTTTAGCCTGCCCCGTAGGAGTTTTATGTTCTTGGCTTAAATGGTTGTTAGATAGCATGGTCCCTGTGTTAGTTCACATCCCGGCCCCTCCACTTCCCAATTGTGAGACCCTGAGCAAGTCACTAAGTTCCCCACTCTTCTGTGTCTTTCTACTATTGTGCTATACTGGCTAAATGAGATACTGCATAGAAAGTGCTTAGCTCAGTGCCCTGGGCCAAAGTAGATGCTCAGTAATAGCTACTGTAATTTCTGTTTTATTTTTGTTTTTGATACAGGTTCTCCCTGTAGCCCCAGCTGGCCTGGAACTCACAGAGATCCGCCTGCCTCTGCCTCCCGAGGACTTGAGACAATCAGGGCACTAAGGTCTTTTTTTGGTGGAGGGGGTTCTTGTTGAGACCAGGTCTCCCTATAGCCACAGCTGGCCTGGATTCGCTATGGAGACCAGGCTGGCCTCGAACTCACAGAGATCTGCCTGCCTCTGCCTCCTGAGTGCTGAGATTAAAGGCATGCCCCACTATGCCCAGTTAAGGTCTTTCTTAATCTTTAACCATGCCCTTCCCAGGCCAGCATTCTGGTGACCACCCGGCCCTCTGCCATTGGCCGCATTCCCAGCAAGTATGTGGGACGCTATGGTGAGATCTGTGGCTTCTCTGATACCAACCTGCAGAAGCTCTACTTCCAGCTCCGCCTCAATCAGCCTGACTGTGGGTATGGTGCAGGGGGTGCAGGAGTCTCAGCCACGCCTGCCCAGCGGGACAACCTGATTCAGATGTTGTCCCGAAATCTGGAGGGGCACCACCAGATTGCTGCCGCCTGCTTCCTGCCCTCCTACTGCTGGCTTGTCTGTGCCACCTTGCACTTCCTGCATGCCCCCACACCTGCTGGCCAGACCCTCACGAGCATCTATACCAGCTTCCTGCGCCTGAACTTCAGCGGGGAAACACTGGACAGCTCTGATCCCTCCAATTTATCTTTGATGGCCTATGCAGCCCGAACCATGGGCAAGTTGGCTTATGAGGGGGTGTCATCCCGCAAGACCTATTTCTCTGAAGAGGATGTCCGAGGCTGCCTGGAGTCTGGTATTAAGACAGAAGAGGAGTTTCAGCTGCTGCACATCTTCCGCCGAGATGCCTTGAGGTTTTTCCTGGCTCCCTGTGTGGAGCCAGGACACCTGGGTACCTTTGTATTCACTGTGCCTGCCATGCAGGAATACCTGGCTGCTCTCTACATTGTGCTGGGTTTACGCAAGACTCCCCTGCAGCGGGTGGGCAAAGAAGTGGTTGAGTTTGCCGGCCGTGTAGGAGAGGATGTCAGTCTGGTACTGGGCATCGTGGCCAAGCTGCTGCCCCTGCGGATTCTGCCTCTGCTGTTCAACTTGCTCAAGGTAGGAGCCTCTCCACTACACACACACACACACACACACACACACACACACACACACACCCCTTGCTCTTTCCTCCCCAGGACCCCAGACTGTGCTTCATGACTCTGTATATACCTATCCCTTGCCCTTGGCCTTGCCTCTTGTATAGATGGGAATTTGGTTTCAGCTCTGGGCAATTTGGCTTTTAGTGGAATTGGAGTCTAAGGAATGGGGAGAAGGAAGTCACAGGAAGGCTTGGATAAGAGGTGAATTAGGGGCCAGGGACTTTTATAACAATCCATATGGATTCCTAAGAATTCCATTTTTTGTATCTCTTCTAACATTTGCTGTTGGGAGACAGGGGTCACTATAGTCTAGACAGGTCCAGAAACCGTGTGTGTGTGTGTGTGTGTGTGTGTGTGTGTGTGTTGCTGGAGATTGAATCCAGGGCCTTGTGCATGCTAGGCACATATTCTACCACTAAGCTACATCCCCAGCTACCCCATGCCAGAAACTCATTTGTGTCTGCTCCTCTAGAGGTGATTAGGCCCCAGGAGCAATGAATCATCCTAACTCAATCACCAGGGACAGGTTTATAAAGCAGATGCCATTTTATTCATTTATATGGGGACGATGAATGGCATTGTAATTGGCTTAGGACAGTCCATCCTGGTCCACTCCAGATACCAATCCACAGGCCTGAGGGTGATGCTGTGAGCAGGGCAGATGTGGGATATTCCTGAGGCATGCGGGGAGCCACTCTTTGTTGATGTCTGCCAGTTGCTTTATCCTGGTTCTTCCTTTATTTTTCACATCAGCCCTGGAAGTCTGGAGATGAAACAGTATTATGACTCCTTTTAGAAGTTGAGGAAGCTGGGCTGGGGAGATAGTTCAGTGGTTAGCGTTTGTGGTACAAGTGTGGAAATTGGAATTCAGATCCCAGAACCCATGTAAATGCTGGGGGGTAGGTTTGATTGAGAGACCCCATTTTGATGAATAAGACGGAAAAACAATGATTCCTGACATCAGCCTCAGGTCTCTCCTTGCATGCACACATATGTTGTGCACAACCCCCACATGGGTGCCAACACACATGCAAACATACACACATACATATGTATGTACACACACACACACACACACACACACACGAAGAAATTGAGGGAACTGAGGCAGAGGAACTTGTCCAAGGTCACTTTGGTAGTAAGTAGAATAGCTGGGATTTGAGCCCAGGGTTTGTGACTCTGAGTCCTGTGTTCTTTCTGCCAAACTACCTAGGGTGTACAAGGGACATTCTGCATAGCTGTGGTGACTTGCTAGGTAACCCTATTTTTTCTAGAAATCTGTCCGCAATGGGTCTTGAGAAGGCAAAGTTCTGGTTAGTGCTGGCAGAGTGTCAGCAAGTTTTGCCTTTTCTAAGCATCAAAGCATAAATGTTAAGAACAGGGATCTAGTAACCCAAAGACCTGAGTTTAAACTCTAGTTTCAGAGGATCTGATGCCCTCTTCTGGCCTCCATGGGCCCTGCATGCACATGGTCACTTACATGCAGGCAAAACACTCATACACACAAAATAAAAATAAATAAAATACAACAAATTTATTTTTAAAAACCCAAACATCAAAACAGGCTCATGTGGCTTTATCCTCTCAGACCATCATCTCAGACAAGGAGGTGAAGGCCACTGCTGAGGCCACCCAACCCTTTGAGGATGGACTCAGTGAGGGCTCTGCCCTGTGGTATTGAGAGCTCCCCAGTTATCTTGAAGGCACACCATACCTCAAGCCTTCTCAGAGGGGAAATCACCGTAGCAGATGGCTAGGTGTTCTTCATGATCCTATCTTGTGTATGTGTGTATGTTGTGTGTATGTGTGTGTGTGTCTATGTGTGTGTTTCACGTTATGTATCATGTGGGGGGGTGTGGGGGTTTGGTGCTGGGACTTGGGCCCAGGGCCTTGCATGCCAACCATCACTCTGTCTCTGAACTACATCCTCAGCTCTCTTCATGCTACTCCTATTGATTCAATTTCACAGGTTGATATTTTCTGGTCTGTCCCCACACTAGTGCTGGGTGCTGTCACCTGTGGCAAGAACCTCATATATAAAAAGTGAAAAACAACCCAGACATGAGAGGAGGTGCCACAAAACAATCTTATGGTCCATCGAAAAGATGGGAGGTGATAGCACAAGCCTCCCCAGATGCAATTCATTCCTTTGTCAGATATTTCAGTGCCTGCTGTGTGCCAGGCAATGTGTTAGATTTGGAGGAAAAATCAATTAACGAATCTGCAGGTTCTTGCCCTTTTTGATCTTACAGATCAAACACAAAAGTCAACATGTTTATATAATAAAAAAGAATAAATTCATATAAGGAAAAGTTCCAGGTGTTCTGAAGAGAGATCGAGGACCCTGGTTTGAGAGCTCAGGAAAGCCTTTCTGGAAGACCATTTAAACTGATTTCAGTAGGATTAGTCAAGAAGACAATGGGGAGGCGGGGTGCACATTAAGCAGCATTGTGAAGGCTCTGAAGGTGGGGGTTGCCTCAGCACTGTAAGAAAGGAGAGAAAATCTGAAAGGGTGAAAGCATAGAGGGGGTGGAGGCTTGGGATGGGGCATGGGGAGCAGGGGGAGGAGCCATGATTGTCAGTGCTACATCATGGGGGGGCCTTGAAGCTGCAGGAGCCACGTCAAACAAGGTTGCTGCAATAATCAGAATTTTGAAAGTGATGATGTATTTATAATACCCAGCCTGGCCTTCAACTTGAATGCATGAAAATCAGCCCCTTGCATCTGTTGTTCCACATCTGTGGATTCATTTTACTGCACACTGAAAGTATTTGACCCAGATGGCCCATCCCTGTAACCCCAGCACTTGGGAAGTAGAAGCAGGAGGATTAAGTGTTCAAGGTCATCTTTAGCTAAGTAGCAGTCCAGACTAGCCAGGAACATGAGACCCTGTCTCATAAAAAGAAAGGAGGGAAGGCAGGCAATATTTGATTACTGGGACCTGGTAGCATCTGCCTGTAATCCCAGGACTCAGAAGACTAAACCAGGAGAGTCATGAATTCAAGGCCAGCCTAGGCTAAAATAGCAAGACCCCATCATAAAAAACAAAAAACAGGGGCTGGAGAGGTGGCTCAGCGGTTAAGAGCACTGACTGCTCTTGGAGAAGACCTGGGTTTGATTCTCAGCACCCACATGGCAGCTACAAACCATCCTTGACTCCAGGTCCAGGGAAATCCGAAGCCCTCTTCTGACCTCCGAGGCATTGCACAACACGGGTGCACTCACATACATGCAGGCAATATACTTGTACACATTAAAAAAAACCAGAGCTGGGCGTGGTGGCGCATGCCTTTAAGCCCAGCACTCGGGAGGCAGAGGCAGGTGGATCTCTGTGAGTTCAAGGCCAGCCTGGTCTACATAGTGAGTTCCAGGACAGCTGGGGCTACAGGGAGACCCTGTCTCAAAAGCACCAAGCAAACAAACAAAAAACAAAAAGAAAACAAATAAAAGGAAATATTTGAAAAAAGGAAAGGTGGGCTGGAGAAATGGCTTAGCAGTTAAGAGCAAGTACTGCTCTTGCAGAGGGCCCAAAGTTTAGTTCCTAGCACCTGTGCTGGATAGTTCATAACTGCCTGTAACTCCAGTTTCAGGGGGATCTGATGTCTCTGGCCCCTGTGACCCCCACACTCATGTACACATACCCACGCACATATACACTTAATTAAAAATAAAATCTTTAGGGGGCTAGAGAGATGGCTCAGTAGTTAAGGACACTGGTTGTTCTTGCAGAAGACCCAGGTTCGAATCTCAGTTAACATGGCAGCTAACAACTGTCCATAACTCCAGTTCCAGGGGATCTGATGGCCTCTTCTGTCCTCTGAGGGCATTGCATGACACAGGTGCCCTTACCTACATGCAGGCAATACACTCATACACATAAAATAAAATAAAATAAAAATAAATAAATAAATAAATAAATAAAAATAAAATCTTTAAAAACAAATGCAGTTGGGGATGTAGCTCAGTGATCAAACATGTATTTAACATGGGTGAATCCCTGGATTTAATTCCAAACACTACACACACAAAAAATGTCTGTATTAAACATGTAGAGACCTTTTTCAGTACAATAGAACACTGTTTACAGCGTATAAACAGTTACCATATAACCATTGTATACTTGCCATTTACATTGTATTAGGTGTCATAAGTAGTCCAGGCATGATTTAATATATAGTAGGATGTGCATAGACTACATACAAATACTAACTCGTTTTATATAAGGGACTTAAGCATGCAGGATATTGGATATCCATGAGGAATCCAGAACCAATCCCCTTTGGAGACCAAGGGACAACTGTGTGTGTTCATTCTCCCCTGCTACCTCCTGGACTTGAAAATGAATGGGTACCTGGGAAAAAGAAAGAAGTCCCTAAATCTAACATGCATAAGACAAGTGTTTGAGTGTTTGAGAGATGACCCTGGAAAAGTCCAATTGGGGCTAGATGACATTTCATACTAAATGTCTGAAGTTTGTCTCACAGGGAGTGGGGAGCCATGGAAGGTGCAGCAGGGTGAAGCATGCTCAGACTAATCATGCTGTGAGTTCAAGGGGGAAATCACAAGGTTAGAACAGTCAGGGAGTCTACCTTAAGCAGAACCTGGAAGGCTGATCAGGCCCATGGGAAGTCACATACCGCTTCCCCTGCTTCTTTTCCAGGTGGTTCCACGAGTGTTTGGGGGCATGGTGAGTAAGAGCCGGGAGGCAGTGGCCCAGGCGATGGTGCTGGAGATGTTCCGAGAAGAGGATTACTATAATGATGATGTTCTGGATCAAATGGGCGCCAGCATCCTGGGTGTGGAGGGCCCCCGGCGCCACCCAGATGAGCCCCCTGAGGATGAAGTCTTCGAGCTCTTCCCCATGTTCATGGGGGGCCTTCTTTCTGCCCACAACCGGGCTGTGCTGGCTCAGCTTGGCTGCCCCATCAAGAACCTAGATGCCCTGGAGAATGCCCAGGCCATCAAGAAGAAGCTAGGCAAACTGGGTCGGCAGATGCTGCCCCCCTCAGAGCTTCTGGACCACCTCTTCTTCCACTATGAGTTCCAGAACCAGCGTTTCTCTGCTGAGGTGCTCAGCTCCTTGTGCCAGCTCAACCTGGCAGGTGTGCGCATGACACCCCTCAAGTGCACGGTGGTAGCAGCTGTATTAGGGAGTGGAAAGCATGCTCTGGATGAGGTGAACTTGGCCTCCTGCCAGCTGGATCCTGCTGGGTTACGCACACTCATGCCTGTCTTCCTGCGTGCCCGGAAACTGGGGTGAGGACCAGTCCTCATGCACAGGCATGAAGAGAGGAAAGGGTTAGGGGTTGAGGAGGGAAGAGAAGGCTAGGGAGGTCAAAGGAATAAGGAAGGGCCAAGGGATTTGTATTAGTCTGTTCCTAATGCTATAGCAAAATAGCTGAGGCTAGGCACTTTATAAACAAAAAGGGTCTGCTAAGCATAGTGACACCTCTGTTATTCCAGAGTCAAAAGACTGAGGCAGGCCTGGGCATGATGGTGCATGCCTTTAATCCTAATACTTAGGCAGGCAGGCATGCAGATCTCTGGGAGTTCAAAGCCAGCTTGGTCTACATAGTGAGTTCCAGGCCAGCCAGAGCTATATAGTAAGACTCTGTCTCAAACAAAACAAAAGACTGAGACAAGAGGATTGCTGTGAGTTTAAGTCAAACCTGGAATACAGAATGAGTTCCAGGGCAGCCTGGGATATATATGATCTTGTCTCAAGAAGGAAGGAAGGGGGGCAGGCTGGAGAGATGGCTCAGTAGTTAAGAGCACAGTCTGCTCTCACAGAGGACCTAGGTTCAGTTCCCAGCATGCACGTGGCAGCTAAGAATCATCCATAACTCCAGTTCCAGGGGATCCAGTGCCCTCTTCTGGCCTCCACAGGCATCACACATGGATGTACTTAAATACACATAGGCAAAACACATAAAATAATCAACTTTTTAAAAAGGAAGGAAAGAAAAAGAACGAGAGAAAGAAAGAAAACATCTATCTAGTTCAGTTTTGGAGGCTGAAAGCCCAAGACTGGGCAGCTGCATGGGCTCAGCCTCTGATGAAGGCCCCTGTGGCTACACTGCAACATGGCAGAGGAGCAGAACAGGAAATAGCTGTGTGCAGAAAAAGCCAAGCACATGACCTTGCTCCAAACCTGCTCTCATGGGAACTAACCCTCTCCAAGTCCAGCTAATCTTTTCCAAGGGTACCCACCTAGTCATCTGGCACTAGTCCCATATCTCAAAGGTTCTACCCTTCCCCAATACAGCCACATTGGGAGCAAAGCCTCCAGCTCCTGCCCCTTGACATAGCAGAGTGGGTAGAGAAGGTGCAGGCAGAGGTGACGGGCAAGATGAGGTAGGGCAGGTGTGATGACAGGAGGCAGGCTGATGAGGAAGGGGCACAGTCCATAGGAAGACCACATACTGAACTGCTTTCCTGTCTCTTGCCTCCCCTCTGGCCACCTTCTATTCCAGGCTGCAACTCAACAGCTTGGGCCCTGAGGCCTGCAGGGACCTCCGAGACCTGCTGCTCCATGACCAGTGCCAGATCACCACTCTGAGGTGAGTGTCCTAGCTGGGGGCTGGTGGGAGGTTCTGGCTCTCCTGATGGTTGGTTGAGAGTCTGGGTAAGCTTTCCGCTTCACAGCATAGTTGGTACTGGCCTGGCCTGGCTCTGGGTGGGAGGCTAGGCCCTGGCCTGCCCCCTGCCCAGGTCCATTAGCATCAGGCTGGAACAAGGATACCACCAATGGTGGATGCTAAGAAAGCCTCTCTTCTGGCTAATACCAGCCTGAGGGCAGGGAGATGACAGTAACCTTGGGCTGGTTGCCTGGCAACAGAGCTGATCCCCTCTCTCAGGATTTTCCCTGTAGTCTCACAAGGATGCCAGATCAACTGTCATGTAGGGCACTCTGTAGACGTTCTCAAGGTGTTAACTGATTTCCTAGGAACCCAGATACCTGGGGTCCCAGTTTCTGATTAGAGTTGAGGGAGGTGAATACGGAAGAGGAAAGGAGGGCAGAAGGGGCCCATAAACTGGCTCAGGGAGTAAAGGCCCCTGCCACCTAGCCTAACAACCTGAGTTCGATCTCCAGGGCCCACATAGTGGAAGGAGAGAACTGAGTCTCCTCTGGCCCCCACATGTGTCTGCATATCCACCCCCACAGGCAAAAAAAAAAAAAAAAAAAAAAAGGAGGGTAGCAAAATGGGGACACCAGAGAGGAAGGGAGGAGCAGGGACTGGGGAGGTGGCTGGAAACCTGCTTTCTCTAACTCTTCCTTCTCAGCTGGGGCCACTCTGCGCTTCTCTGTCCAGTGTCCTGGGCCTCGTTTCTGTGTCTAGGCTGGCCTTCATCCTTGCTTTGTCCCCTTTGACCCAAGTCCCAATGCACAGCATGGGTGCCTACAATGGGGCCCTTAATCTTGGGTTGCTTGTGGTCCCAGGCTGTCCAACAACCCGCTGACGGCAGCAGGGGTTGCCTTGTTGGTAGAGGGGCTGGCAGGAAACACCTCACTGACACACCTGTCCCTGCTGCATACCGACCTTGGAGATGAGGGATTGGAGCTGCTGGCTGCCCAGCTGGACCGCAATAAACAGCTGCAGGAGCTGAATGTGGCCTACAATGGTGCTGGTGACACAGCAGCCCTGTCCCTGGCCAAGGCTGCCCAGGAGCACCCTTCTGTGGAGCTGCTGCAGTAAGTCCAGCCCCTGATCTCATGCCCCCAGCCCCTTATTATAGACTCTTATCCTCTTCTATTCAGCAGCCTGGAGAGGAGTTATGAGGCCTCCCAGAGTTATGAGGCCTCTTGACTCTCTGCCTGTCCACCTTGGGGCTCTTATCAGGGCCATGATGAATGATATCCCTCTCTTTCCCACCAGCCTTTACTTCAATGAGCTGAGCTCAGAAGGCCGCCAGGTCTTGAGGGACTTGGGGAGTTCTGCTGAAGGTGGTGCCCGGGTTGTGGCCTCACTGACAGAGGGAGCAGCAGTGTCTGAGTACTGGTCAGTGATTCTCAGTGAAGTCCAACGCAACCTTAACAGTTGGGATCCTGCCCGGGTCCGGCGTCACCTCAAGTTGCTGCTTAGAGACCTGGAAGATAGCCGAGGTGCCACCCTTAATCCTTGGCGCAAGGCTCAGCTGCTGCGAGTGGAGGGCGAGGTCAAGTCCCTTGTAGAGCAGCTGGGAGGCCCTGAATGCTAGACAGTGGCACCTGTGGCCTAGCTGTGGGACCGCTGGCCCCAAACCCCTTTGCTCTGTAGCCCGCTGGCTTGTACTGCTCCTTCCAGAAAGATTCCTTCAGTGCTGGAGTCAAAGCAGAGGGCACAGTTGTGTCATCACCCTGTCCCCTGGGCAAGTCCAGCCAGGACCCCAAGTCTGGAATTTTCAAGGTCAAATATGGTGAACTGATGCTGTGGACTTGAACATAGAGTGTGCCACCTTTCCTTTTGGCTAGAGGCACTAAGAATGTGCTATTCATGTGGCCACCACCAATAATCTTGCCTCTTCCTCCACTCAAGGAACCTGATTGTGCCATCAAGGGGCACACCTCTCATGTCTTCCATGCTGGGGGTTCCTCCATCCAGCTTCCCATTCTTGCCTCACATTGGTGCTTTCCCTGGACTCATGCCCTTCAGCTGTATGGATACTGATAGTCCCTTGGGACAGGGGCATGCGACTTGATGCTATTAAAAAGCTATGTGTCTTCTACTTACTGTGGCCTCCTCTTCCTTGCTGGTGCTTCCAAGACAGGGTCAGTCTGGTTGAACTACCTTCTGCTGAAGGTGGTTCCTGGACACTAGATCCAGAGGCAGTAATATTACTGAGTTTTAAGGATTAAAGCCTGGGCTTTGGTAGCCCTGACAAGTTGGGCTCTGCCACCCATCCTCAGTAAGCCAATTAAAGAGAGAACAGAGAGAAGCAGAGAGGGACTGGAGAGATGGCTCAGCAGCTAAGAGCATTTGCTGCCCTTCCAGAGGACGAGAATTGGGTTCCCAGCACCACATCGGGCAGCTTACAACCACTTGTAACTCCAGTTCCAAGGGAACCAATGCCTTTTTTCTCCCTCCCTCCCTCCCTCCCTCCCTCCCTCTCGTCCTTTCTTCCTTGTGTTATTTTTTGAGACAAGGTCTCCTTGTAGACCAGGCTAGCCTCGATCTCTTAGAGATCCACTTGCCTCTGCCTCCCACATGCTGGGATTACAGGCATGCACCACCATGCCTGACTTTTCTTTCTTTTTGAGGCAGGGTCTCCCTATAGCCCCAGCTGTCCTGGAACTCACTATGTAGACCAGGCTGGCCTTGAACTCACAGAGATCCGCCTGCCTCTGCCTCCCAAGTGTTGGGACTACAGGCGTGTGCCACCATGCCCGGGTTTTCTTTCTTTTTAAAATATTTTAATTACTTTTATGTGTATGAGTGTTTTGCCTACATATATGTAAGTGCACTATGCGCATACAACCCCCAGAGGCCAGAAGAGAACATTGGATCCCCTGAACCTGGAGTTATTGGCTGTTGTTAGCTGCTGTATAGGTACTGGGAACCAAACCTGGGTCTTTTGCAAGAGCAGTATTCTTTACTGCTGAGCCATCTCTCCAGCCCCATTCCCTTTTCTGATCTCTGTGGACACATGCACACATATACTCACCCATTTTCACATAAATAAAAATAAATCTTAAAAAAAATGAAAAGTGGGGCTCGAGAGATGACTCAGTGGTTAAGAGCACTAGCTGTTCTTGCAGAAGACCTGGTTTCAAATCCCAGGACCCACATGGCAGCTAACAATCATCCATAACTCCAGTTCCAGGAGATCCAACACCCTCAGTGGGCACTGCATGACACAGGTGCACTTACATGCAAGCATAACACTCATAAAAATAAATAAAAATTGTTTCAATTCTCACTTTATTGCAAGACAGTATAATTAATTATAAACTTAAACTATAACTTGGTGATTTTAGTCAGGCCCAAGTCCAAATTACAGAGTAAGGATCAGAAATATCTGACTGGCCAATAGATTTAATTCACTACGTGAACCTTGTACATTAATTTCAATAGAGAGCAATACAGAAAAACTGTCGCGCAGACAAATTTCCATTAGCTAACTGTTTCTGGCTGTCTCAGTTGTGATAGATAATCTACATCACAGGCTGTGCTTGAGCCTTCTTCACGAGCAGCTTCAGATCTTCCATGCACTTGGTAACTGTCTCTTACTCATGCTACGCAGAGATGCTCTGCACCATCTGTTTCTCCACCCAGTCTATCATGTGTTCTTGCTCCTTTTGACGTATCATACCCTGCATGGAATTCTTCACCTCCTTATATACTCTATGTAGCTGCTCCTGGTAAGTGACCTCCAAGGCCATGGCAATGTTATTCCTCTGAACGTCAAAAAGGTAGTGGTGCTTCTGAACCAGCGCCTGCTGCGTCTTCTCTCCATCAATTGCATCCTGGATTTCTTTGATGCTTGCCTGCTTTACTTCTTCTAGCTGAGCAATTCATAAGCTCATTCAGCTTATGAATAAATTCTCCAATAGAAGCACCAAAGTTTTTAATGATATAGACCATTAATCCTACTACTGCTATGGTGGAGAAGGTCTCTGGGGGGATCACATATATTTCTTTGGACAGACAATACAAACTAAGCCCAGTTCCAAGCATGTAGGGTCCTGTCACACCTGCTTTAGGATAAAGGAACTGGAAGAATTCCTCAGGGATCAGCCCAAGACGCCCTTTTCCTCCATATTCAGAAAGAGGTGGTACAGGAGCGAGACATGGCTGCCCTGTATGAAAGGCCCTTGTTGCCTGCAATACCCCAGGCCCCAGGACTGCTGTGGTCTTCAGGCATGGGGCTGCTGTGGCCGTGGCAAAGTGCAGGTTCAGACTGAGGGCTTTGCGTCCCTGTGACCAGACCTGAGACCATCCCCCCAATTTTTTTTTTAAATGAAAAGCAGAGCCAGGCATGGTAGCGCTCTCCTTTAATCCCAGCACTCGGGAAGCAGAGGCAGGTGGATCTCTGTGAGTTCAAGGCCAGCCTGGTCTACATAGTGAGTTCCAGGACAGCTGGGGCTACAGGGAGACCCTGTCTCAAAAAGACCAAAAAAGAAAAGAAAAGCAGAGAAAGATGTGCTCAACGTGACCATACTGAGAAGAGGAACAAACGAGTAAGTCCAGTGCCACCCACCCACCATTGCCAAGTTTATCTCTCAGGTTCTGACCTGAAGTTTAGATTTAAATAGAGGGCAAGAGTTATCCTTGATAAGCAGTCCAGGTCAAGGCATGGTTCCACCCATCACTGTCTCATTGACCCTGCTCCAGTCTGTCCTGCAAAGTGGTCTAACAGATTGTCAGAACTGTGTGAAATCTCTTCTTGGGAGACAAGTTCTTCTGGCTGGTACCAGGGCTTCATCTTTTCTTTTTCTCCAGTATGAGATTCCTGAGGAAATTCCAATTCCTTAGGGTACATTGTTTGAATAGTCTGATAGGCAAAGGGAGAGGCACAAATGCCTTTCTTTAAATTATCTTCCATTACTGGAGGGGCTGAAGGGACTGGAGGGACTGGAGGTCTGTGTAAGATCCTGGGGTGGGGTTGTCCCTACACGGGATTTAGAATTCCTATCCCCCTTACTGCCCCTAGGTTTGGAATAACAGTGACCAGTCTGATCTGCTTTTCTCTGTGCAGAGGAGCAACTGGGTCAGTTACAGGCTCTCTAGAGAAAGGTAGGGCCCAGGAATGGGGCAGAAGGAACCCATACACACTTTCCAGAGAATATGTCCCATTGCTGTTAACCATTACCCTACTGCTTCCTTTCAGAGTCTTCAAGGAGGCGTGACTTGGGAGGGGGTAGGTGGGAGGGTCAGCTGGTTATAATGGACCTTGTCCCTACTCTGAGCCCTGGGTCACGGATCCAGCTATGGAGGCAGCTGCTGGTAAGAGGCTGGGGAGATATTCTCTGAGGGGATGTGGGGACAGTGGGGGAGGGACAGATTTTGAATCTTTGGGACCAGGAACACACTTGATATTGGGGCTTGCAACTCTGAGGGAACTAGGAGGAAAGAGGTAAGTTTATGTTTCTATCTTCCTGGTCCACACCCTGTACTGATACACTCAGATTTATGCACCACAGACCTGGGGGAGGGGAAGCAAGAGGACTGTAACACCCCTGTGTGTGTGTGTGTGTGTGTGTGTGTGTGTGTGTGTGTGTACCAGGAGGAGAATGGAGGAGTTTGGGGGTTCGTCGAAGCCCTTTCAATTTGTGATCATGGAAGTTGAGTCCGGGGGAAGAATGTGTCTCTAACCTCTTTTTTGTCCTGCAGATCTTGGGGACAGGACGTCATTAACTCAGTAAGTGGTGTGAGGGTTGGGGCAAGGAGAAGAAGGAATTGAAGGTGGGGAGTCTTTTCAACTGTCATTAGCACCTCAAGAAGACCTGGGACCCAAGTCCAGCAGCCAGCTTCTCCTCCCTTTCTCCCTTGTCTCTCTGCAGGAAGTTTAAGTTTAACCCAAAGCTGGGCATTGACAATCCTGTCCTTTCCTTGGCTGAAGACCAGGACCACTCTGGTAATCCCTTCACCCCCTGGCAACTATTGCTTTTCTCTGGAGCCACTACAGCTCCCCGCACAGCCTCCTATCTCCTTGGTAACCACTCAGTGCCTCTCTCTAATATGAGTAACTTAAGCAGAAGTGGAGGGGGGCCAGTGTTCCCTCTGTCCCAGCTACCCTGCCCACACAGTATTCAACTCCAATACCCACCCTCTCACTGGCTAGAAGCTTCCCAGGGCCCTGACTAGAGGCAGGGGCTGCCAGTCATTTGGTAGACTTGTACCTGGACTGTACCCCCTCCTTTCACTCTTTTCTGCTGCCCACCACCTCCTCTAGATCCCTGGAACCTGCAGCGGCCTCGTTTCTGTCTGCTGAGCAAAGAAGAGGGCAAGAGTTTTGGGTTCCACCTGCAACAGCAGCTGGGCAAGGCTGACCATGTGGTATGCAGAGTGGAGCCAGGCACCTCTGCCCAGCACCAAGGTCTCCGGGAAGGAGACCGGATCCTAGCAGTGAACCTTAATGTCGTGGAACGTGAGGACCATGCAGTGGTGAGGCAGGGCTGAGACTCTTTCTTAGTGATACAGGAGAGCATTCCACAGTACATCAGGGATAGAAGGCAAGGTGCCACTTCTCTGTGCACCATGATACAGGGCCTAAGCCTCGCTTTCCCCACACCATGGAATTTAGAGACACCCAGGTAGAAGGGTCGGGTGAAGGCTTCTATAGAGATGGTTCCACAATGAAAAAAATGTACCCTCCAGGGAGGTCCTGGAATTTTACAAGAGAGGTCAACCTCTCTCATCCCCATGTACCCTTTTTTAGGTGGTGCGTCACATCCGGGCCAGCGGTTCCCGGGTGTTGCTGACAGTCTTGGCACAGCACGTGTATGATGTGGCCCGAGCTCAGCAGGGGAACGATGCTCCCCTTTGTCCTACCTTAGGCTTAGGGGTTCGGCCGCGGTTATGCCACATCATGAAAGATGAAGGTGGCTTTGGCTTCAGCGTCACCTACGGTTAGCTTAGAGGCTGGAAGGGGGCAGTCAGGAGTGGGGGAACTCAACCCTTGTTCCTGGCAAGCAGCAGGCTAGGACTTGCTTATTTTGTTATTTTGTTTTTCTGCTTCCAGGAGCTCAGGGTTCCTTCTGGCTGATGCTAAGTGCAGGGGGAGCTGCTGAGAGGGCAGGGGTGCCCCCTGGGGCCCGACTGCTGGAAGTGAATGGGGTCAGTGTGGAAAAGTTCACTTCCAACCAGCTCAGCAGGAAGGTATAAGTATGTGTGTTTTCTCACTCCAGCCATTTGGGCTTCCTGCCACCTTCTGCAGGAAGCAAGCTCCTCTTCACACACCCAACCTCCTGACCTGGTGGTCTGCACTTGTCACCCCCTTTCTTCCCTCTATAGTTTGTTTGAGGCCCTCCCCTCAAGTGTCTCCATCATTTCTGGTCCTTGGCAAAGGGGCCGAGGAAGTGGCTGCCTCTTCTTCCCTACAAAGAGGGCTGATACACTCTTGCTGGATCCCCACAGCTTTGGCAGAGTGGAGATCAGGTGACCCTGCTGGTGGCAGGGCCAGAGGTAGAGGAACAGTGTCACCAGTTGGGAATGCCCCTGGCTGCACCCCTGGCAGAGGGCTGGACGCTGCCAGCCAAGCCCCGATGTCTGCACATAGAGAAAGGGCCTAAAGGCTTTGGGTTCCTGCTCAGAGAGGAGAAGGGCCCAGATGGTCACCTCGGTGAGTGGCAGCCCAAGGGGTGGGTAGGAAGCTGGGCCTTGAGATGGGCATACATATCTGAATGCATGCCTTTCAGTGAGAGGTGCCTCTGTCAGAGAGCCCTAGCTCCCAGTCTCCTCCTGTGTGCTTCTGCCTATCACCCCTCCACCCCAACCCCCGCCTCAGGGTGAGTCAGGAGGAGCAGTGAGGATATCTATGTCCTAGGGCAGTTCTTATCAGAGGTGGACCCAGGATTGCCAGCTGACAAGGCTGGAATGCAAGCTGGTGACCGGCTGTTGGCTGTGGCTGGGGAAAGCGTGGAGGGGCTGGGCCATGAGGAAACAGTGTCCAGGATCCGAGCACAGGGCTCTTGTGTCTCCCTCGTTGTCATCGACCCTGAGGCTGACAGCTTCTTCAGCATGGTGCGCCAGGGACAGGGCTAAGGAGGGGGTAGGAATAGAGGAGAGCTCCAGTGCCACAGGTCTGTTCTGTCTGTCCCTCTAGGTTCGTCTGTCCCCACTCCTCTTCTTGGAGAACTCAGAGATTGCTGCCTCCTCCCAGGCCATGAGCTTGGAATCCCTAGCAGAGACCCAGGACCTGCTAGTTGAAGACACAGCTGAGCCTTCTGGCCCTGTTGGCTCTCGCCAGTGCTTCCTATACCCTGGGCCTGGAGGTGGCTATGGCTTCCGACTCTGCTGTGTGGCCAGTGGGCCTTGTCTCTTCGTCTCCCAGGTAACTGATGTCCCATGTACCTTAAAATCTTTCCATCATTTACCTCATGCCTTCCTCTGCCCACATCCACTGCCCCAGACTTAGATGAACTTTTCTTTGGTGTTCCATGTTCTGTGTGCCCTCCTACATTGCCAGGTGACTCCAGGAGGCTCAGCTGCCCGGGCAGGCCTAAAAATAGGAGATGAAGTTCTGGAGGTGAATGGGTGCTCTGTGGGTGGACACAATGACCTGGACAGGCTTCAGCAGCTGGCGGAGGCTGAGCCACCCCTGTGCCTGAAGCTGGCACCAGCCAGGAATCTCCAGGACTTAGAAGCTTGGATTTCCTTGGAGTCTAGAGAGGTGAGGTTGAAGCAACAGACAGAACTATGAGAAGGGCAGAGAAGAGAGGTACAAGATGGAACAGTGTGGGGTATGCTGGGGAGAACTGCAGGTCATAGAATGTAGAGACAGAAGGAACCATTGAATAAGTCCCATCCTGGGCAGTCAAGGCAGGTTGGAGCAGGGAGAAAGAAGTCTTCTGGTTCTAGAATGACCTTCTCCTTCCTTTTTCTGTGTAGGATTGGGCTCTGCCCTCAGAGCTTCTATAGGACACCCTGCTTGGCGCAGACCTTTCACTTTCCTGTTATTGCTCTGCACCATGAAATGGAAGGAGCCAGAGATGGTCTCTAAATGATCTGGAGGATTCAGACATCATCAATCACAGTACTGCTGAAGGCCTTCTTCCCTTCCCATGGGCCTACCTCCCAGCCCTGGGTGTGGGGTAGAGACTTCAGGCAAGCTCATGAGGGAGCCCAACTTTCCACCGGATGTTATGTAGGAGCTTTGGGGAGCTGTGCCCCAAGGCTAAAGTTCTCCACAGGATGCTATATAGGGGCTTTGGGGATCTGTTCCCCAAAGATGAAGTTCTGCCTGAGAAGGAGACTGGGGTCGGCTAGGACTGAAGCAGTTGAGAACTTATCCTATGTATGACTCCAGAGTAATGTAGCACAGGAATTTGGAGACCAGATATACTTTCCTTCTATGGACACCTTAAAATTATGGGAACTGATACTTGGTCACTGTAATGTCCTGTCATGGAAATAGCCTTTCCAAGTTGGTTGGTATAATGGCTTAGTGGGTAAAGTGTTTACTGCCAAGCCTGAGTTCAATCCCCAGAACCCACATGGCAGAAGAAGAAAACAAACTCCTGAAAGCTGTCCTCTGATCTATATATGCCCACCATGGCATGCTATACCCCACAACTACATAAAAGTTTTAAAAATTAAAAAAAAATAGCCTTTCCCTATTAATCTGACTCTCCTTTTTTGTTGATAGGGATAAGCTGAAGTAGTTTGAAGAGACCAAAAGGGCGCCAGGCTTCAGGAAATAGGATCTGATTTCCTTAGGAGAAGGTTTGCAACCTTGTCAAATTTCTTATCATTCAGTCTTTGGCATAATGGGTCAACCCAGAACAGAGATGTACCCATGAGGGCCATTACTCTCTAACAAAGACCACAGCACACAGCTCTGTTGAATTCTACAAAAAGTTGTTTTGTTGCTGGGACTAAGAGACCAGAGGCCTGTGGCCTCAAAGATCCAGGGGGTTGAGACCAAACTGGCACAGCATCTCCTTGTGACTGGTGTGGAGTCTCAGCACATTTGCATCCCATTGAGGCTTGACCACTCTCATCTTGGCTAAGAGACTGTCCAGGTTGTCCTGCAAACACCAAGCTTTCAGCTCCCAGGAAGAGAGGGCAAAGGTAAGGGCTGCCCTTAGTATTGGTTTCTTTTTCCTTCCTTCCTTCCTTCCTTCCTTCCTTCCTTCCTTCCTTCCTTCCTTCCTTCCTTCCTTCCTTCCTTTTTTGGTCTTATTGAGACAGGGTTTTCCTGTAGCCCCAGCTGGCCTGGAACTTGGCTCTGCAGACCAGGCTGGCTTCAGACTCACAGAGATTCCCCTGCCTCTGCCTCCCAAATGCTGGGATTGAAGGAGTGCACCACTATGCCCTGCCCACCTTCCTTCCTTTGAAAAGAGATTCTTGCCTTGCCTTGTAGTCCAGGCTAACTTTGAACTTGAAATTTTCTTGCCTCGGTCCATCAAGTGCTGGATTGCACATGACCATGCCTGGCTGCTAAGTGTTCTCTCTCTCTCTCTCTCTCTCTCTCTCTCTCCACTGAGGACTGAACCTAAGGCCTCACATATGCTAGGTATGTTAGGCAAATACTCTACCACTGAGCTATATATCCAACCCTCTTTTTACTTTTTATTTTGAGACAGAGTCTTACTATGTTGCCTAGATTGGCCTTGAACCCATGATCCTCCTTGTCTCAGCCTCCTGAGTAGCTGGGATTACAAGTCTGTGTGCTACCAAGCTTGACTTTTCTCTTTCTCACCTTCTCTCCTCTGTTTCTCTCTCTTTCTCTCTCTCTCTCTCTCTCTCTCTCTCTCTCTCTCTCTCTCTCTCTCTCTCTCTCTCGTTATGTCTGGAACCCAGGCAGGAGCTCTCCCACTAACCTACACCCCCAGCCCTTGGCTTTTTTGAGACTGTGTCTTACTATGTAATCCATGTTGGCCTTGAACTCAAAATCCTTTTACCTTAGTCACCCAAGATCTGGGATTACATGCCACTGGCTCTGCCTGTGATTTCCTAAAATATGGTTGTGTCCTCTCTGTATACACTCAGGATAGAGCAAGAACGCTCCTTTGGGTTGGCAATCATTGCACTAGCTGGGAGCTTGGGGATGGAGGAGTGCTGGGTACTGGGCAACTGGCCTCCAGGGAGGGGTCCTTACATGTAAGATTTCTTCATACTTATCTTCCATATCTGCCACATGAGCCCGAAGCTGAGCGAGGGTTCTGTCCCGCTCTCGGAGTGCTTGCTCAGCCCCTTCCCTTGCTGCCGCAGCTTCCCTCTGGCATGTTTCTAGGGAGTAGGGCAGAGGATAAAAGAGGACCAGATGGTGACACTATGTACCCAGAACAGTTGCCAAAGGTACCTTGAGTGGGGCCCTTACAGACTTCCCTAGGTTCTTCAACTTCCCTGCAGTTCCAGTAAAGACCCACTGAGGCGTAACAGTAGAGCAGGGCCTTGAAACAGGAGATAGGACCAAAGTCTGGTTCTTATTCCTTGTGCAATCTTGGGACATGTCTCTCTGAATCTCAGTGTCTTAAATGTTTTGTTGTTTTGTTTTGTTTTGTTTTGTTTTGTTTGAGACAAGGTCTTATGTAGCCCAGACTGGTCTTAAACTCTATGTAGCTGAGGACAGTCTTGAATTTTTGACCTTCCTGTTTCTACCTCCCCAGTATTAGGGTTATAGACCTGCACCACCTACATGGCTCAATTTCTTTATCTTTAAAGGTTGAATGGCATATACCCCCCTTACTTGCTGTGACCCCTACATGTGTGAAAATGGATGAGGAAGCATGAAGTATACAGGAGGTGCTCAATAAATGCTGGCTGAATTTGAAAGAAGGCCAAGATTAGATATGGAATCCATCCTCTGTATGCCAGATAGGAAGCTCATGAATATTTATACCTAAACTGAAGATATTTTATGATAAGAAAACTTCAAAGTCAGGCATGATGGTTCACACCTGTAATCCTAGAACTTGAGGCTGAGGCTAATAGAGACTGCGTTCAAGACCAGTCTGGGCTACAGACTGAGACACTTTCCAAGGCAAAAAAGATTCAGGAGACAGAGGCAGGTAAATCTATGTGAGCTCAAGGCTTGCTTGGTCTGCAGAGTGAGTTCCAGGCCAGCCAGGGATACAGACTGAGACTCTATCTTGAATGAAAAAAAAATTGAGAAGGCGGGCGTGATGGCGCGCACCTTTAATCACAGCACTTGGGAGGCAGAGGCAGGTGGATCTCTGTGAGTTCAAGGCCAGCATTGTCTACATAGTGAGTTCCAGGACAGCTGGGGCTACAGGGAGACCCTGTCTCAAGAAGACCAAAAAAAAAAAAAAAAAAGTTTGAGGCCAAAAACTGTGAAAGCTCTTATGTGCCATGCCGTATTTCAATTTTGTCCTGTAAGCAAGAGAGAAGCAGATTTCTTTTTATTTGCTTATTTGATGGGCTTATTCATTTATTAATAAGTAGTAAAATTTAAAGCCTACCACCAGGTGCCAGGCTTTGAAGATACTGAAGTAAATAAGTCTAATGTTTTCCCTTAGTTAGAATATAAAAGTCAGCTAAATTAGTAAGGATTATGTCTTGCTTAGGACAGACAAGGCAGTGAAATGGGAGAGCTGTGAAACCAAGCAAAGGGAGAAATGAGGTGAGAGATCTACCTTTTATTTACCTCTATCTTAGAGGTTTTTTGCCATCCTCAACCTTCTATTCAGAGGAGAGTCAAGGTGAAAGTGATCCAAGTTCAAATTCAACCAACAAACTACAAACTATAGACTTCTAGAGAGGGACCTTCTAAGCCCTCCCCTTCCTGTTAGGCCTTGTTAGTAAGTTTTGGAGAGAGAGAGAGAGAGAGAGAGAGAGAGAGAGAGAGAGAGAGAGAGAGAGAGACCACAACAGGCAGGTAGGGGGGCTACCTAGCTGCTTTTGTAGACCTCTCACATCCTCCTCCAGCTGCTTGCTTCGGGTCCCCATCTCCTCTTGCAGGGCCTGATGCTGGCGGCTCATCTCTGAGGTGGGAGCAGCCGGCATCCAGGACCCAGGTGGAGCAGAGACATGGAGAAAAGAAAGGAAGTTTCAGGTGGAGAAGCAGCAGCATGAGGACCTTGTAAAGATCCTAAGACACTGGGAAATCCTGAGAATCCAGGGAAGGATAGGAAGCCAGGCGTTCTCCCCAGTACCAGGTTGGGGGGGCAGTTCTACACTTTCTCCCCCATTTACTCCCAAAGGATGAAAAACAAAATGACTATGACTGCAAACTATCAAGCATGCAGTATCAGGCATTCTAGAAGGTTTCTGCCTGGGATACCAGAGACTGCTCTTGGGTTCTCAGGACCCTGCCTGTGCAGGGAAGGTAGAGACTAGACTTGGCAGTCAGAAGCTTTCTTTGTTTCCCTTCCTCTTACCCCTGACCGATGTGGTTGTCTTTTTGTAGGTCCATGTCTGCTACCTACCTGGTCAACCAAATCATACCTGCATATATGGCCTTTGCTTCGCTTCGGGCCCTTTCCAGTTCAGCCTCCAATCCTTGTAATCTCTGCTTCAGCCTATCCTCAGAAGCCTTGGCTTGACGAGCCTCATCCCCCCGTAGAGCTGTGAACAATGTCAGAGCCACTCTGAGTCTGCTGGGGTTCCTACAGGATCAATCTCCATAGCCTTGATGAATTTCACTTACCTCTAGGAACCTGATGGCAGTTGTCCAACCTCTTATTCTGTTTATTATTTTCCCCCTAGAATCCCATGGATTCTTCATTACTAAGAAGTAAATATTCTCTCCATGTCGCAGCTATTAAAAAATAGCTTTCCTGAGCTGCAGGTTAGCTCTATGGTAGAATGCTTACCTACCACGAATGAGGTCCTGATTCCAACCCCAGCACTAGGGGAGAAATAGCTTCCCTTGTCAACCCTCACTGTCCAGCCCTTCCTGACAGTCTGCCACTAGAAGATTAGTTTGGTTTAGCCTGGTACCATAGTTCAAACTTCCAACTCCCCAAGGACCCAGAAATGCCCTTTGTGCCACCTCTGTTGTCTTCAGAGGTTCTACCCTCTTACCCAGGTGGTCCTGAAGCAGCTCCTTCTCCAAAAGCACCAGCCTGTGCTTGGTCTCAGTCTCCACATCTGCCCTGGCAAGTTAGAAGAGTCTTAGGTTATCCTGATCTCAGTCCTGCCCCTGTCCTCCCTCAACATCTGTCTCCCCTCTGAGATGTGGGAGGATCACTGAATGAGGGATGCCTGATGGCAAAGTCTGCAAGTTCATAGCTGAGTCTTCACTGCTCTACACACGATTGGTGCTCAAAGTAAGGGTGACAAATACATGAGGAAGGCACAGAGCTAGACAGGACTCCAGAGCGAGTATGGGTGACTTCAGTTCCTCAGCTCTATGGAATCTGGATTTAAGGCTCTGAAGGGGAGGGCAAGAAAGCCCACTTTAGCCAAGTGTGGTTGGACATGCCTATAATCCCCCACTCGGGAGACTGAGGCAGGAGGATGGCAAATTTGAGGTCTGCCTGGGCTATATATAGTGAGATCAAACAAAACAAAATAAAAGAAAGCAAAGCAAAACAAAACAGCTCCATCTTGTTGCATAGGCATGCCAGGACACTGACAAGCAGGGGTACCAACCTCCACCCACCATGACTCACCAGCTCCCAGGTTCTTTTTCTTTTTCTGTACCCCAGCTTTTCTCCGTTTTTCTTTGGTTTTAGGTGGCATGTCCTTACTGTCCTGGGGGAGGGAAGACCTTGTATGTAGGCCTGGACACAGATACTTCCTGACACCTAGACTGAAGCAAGAGTCTCAGGAGAGTCAGAATTCTAGTCTCCAAGGATATCTCATACTTTCTAGAAGCTTCTGTTCTTAGTCATCTTTGGCAGGGCTGGGATCAGTGAGGGCGACATGTTCTGTGTACAGCAGTCAACCCTCTTAGAGAGAAGAAATCTCTGGGCCTAGTCCCTTTTCTCTCTCCCATATCCTCATTCTTCCCCTTCCTACCTGTAGGACCCTCTCTGGTCAGTGTGTGTTGGTCTCCCAGTTGAATGAAACTCCATGGGGAGGGCAAAGAGAGGCCCAAACAGACTGAGCCTGGGGAGGAGCCTGGGTCTTAGGGAGCCAATCCAGACTGGCAAGCTTCTCCAGAGGGCAGGACTGGGAGCTGGAATGTTGGGTTTCTGGAGGCTGCAAGTTGTCCAGGCAACTAGAAAACATGGAGTTGATAGGCAGGTAGAATGGACTGAAGCCACTCATACAAAGGTCCTGGAGGGTCGCTTATCCTCTTATTCCCCAAATCTTAGCCCCTAAAGAAAGAGCTTTGGCGCTGATTAGCTATGATTCATTTTCCTTACAGGCACTGCCTGCAATCTTGAGACTTAGAATAGTGTTGAGTTAATCTGAGAGAATAGCGTTGTACCAGAGGAAAGGCACCGACAGTAGCCAACACAGGTGCTTTACATCCTGAGGTCTCATCAGCACAATGATATTATTTTACTTAAAACTAAAGGTCCGGGGCTGGAGAGATGGCTCAGCGGTTAAGAGCACTGACTACTCTTGCAGAGGACCCGGGTTCAATTCCCAGCACCCACATGGCGGCTACGAACTACCTTAACTCCAGTTCCAGGGAAATCTGAAGCCCTCTTCTGACCTCCGCAGCATTGCACGACACGGGTGCACTCACATACATGCAGGCAAT
>NW_008360328.1:563648-573762 GCF_000622305.1 Nannospalax galili
AAGGTCCATTTTAGAAGAGTATTATATCTATGGAGAGTGAGGGAAACAAACACTGGAGCAGGTAGCCAGAGACTTTTCCATTTTAGAGGAATGAGAACAGAGAGGAGTTGGACCCATGGCCTCCAGGGTGCTGAGCCAGGGGTTTGCAAATGTCAAGAAAGGTCATGAATTAGGCAAAGTGCCATGAGTTCCAACCATTTAACTTTGTTCAGCTGTAATCTCCTGGCATATAAGTTTTGTGACTTCTGAAAGCCCAAGATTTCAGTTGGATATTTACAGAACTTTTTTCTCTCACAGATTATTGCCTCACTCACTCTCTATTCCTTTACGGGTTAATCTGCAGACAGGTGTTTAGAAGCCACCCTACAACATAGAGTTGGTTAGAGCTCCCTCTAGTGGATTTACTTGGCCTCATCTAAATTTTGCAGTTTAACATTTCTTGAGCAACCTTGTGGGTGACTGCCTTTGGGGGATACTTCCTAGCACCTTAGGGAACACATGTGATTGGGAAAAATGGTTGACGGCAGAGCGTATAATGGGCAGCTATCGGGGGCTATCCTGGAACCTTGCCATCTATCTGCCAGCTGGATCTCTCGGCACCCCACTGACTAGAATAAAAATAGCAGGTAGATGAACTTGGTGGTGCATGCCTTTAATCCCAGCACTTGGGAGGCAGAGGCAGGCAGATCTCTGAGAGTTCCAGGCAAGGCAGAGCTACATAGTGAGACCCTGTTTCAAAAAGACAACTAAGCAATCAACCAGCTGAACAAACAAAACACCAACAAGAGTTTCCTCCTTGTGGATTATGGATTATGGGACCTACAGACTTTTTTTTTTTTTTTTTTTTTTTTTTTTTTTTGTCTTTCTGAGATAGGACCTCCCTGTAGCTCCAGCTGGCCTGGAACTTGCTATGGAGACCAGGCTGGCCTCAAACTCACAGAGATTCGCCTGCCTGTGCCTCCCAAGTGCTGAGACTAAAGGTGTGCTCCACCACACTTAGCTGGCTCAGACTCTTTTTTAAGGTACTTCTATCCCAGTCCCCCTCAATTTTGGTCAAGTGCCTATTATCAGAAGCAAATCTGCAGAAATAGACACAAGATCTGGGAACAAAATGTCTCACTTTTGTGATGAGCAGGCAGATAAAGGTCAGTGCATGTTTATTTAGCCCCTTAGTGGCTACAGAGTACTTCTGTGGCACTTTGGACATTTTCTAGCAAAGAGAAGAGCCAGACTTACTTTGCCAGTATTCCAGCTCCTGGAACTCATAGTTGGCTAACCTTGTCACATTTCCTAGATGTGTAGAACATCTTTCTTCTCATTTCACAGTGTTTTCATTTATTCTCCCTCCAGAATCCCCTCCCCTGTCTTGGCACACAATGGGTGCCCCTATCTCCTTCCTTTTTACCTAGGGGCTTGTTTGGGGACTTTTTCATGGAATCATCGTGTCTCTGTTCTGTGAGTGCTTGGAATGACACATTGAGGACAGAGATTCCAGAATATAAATGATGCACCATATCTCAGAAGAGCGTTTATTTATGAATATGTTCAGTCAATGTCAACGGACTTTCAGGTGCAGAATGAGGATGTGGTTTGAGGTGAAGGTGAAGTGGAGTAAGAAGAGTGGTGTGAGTCACATGATGAACCAGCTCTACCATAGCCCAGAGTGGGAGGACATTGTGCTCAGCACTTCAATCCATCTCTGAAATATAAAAAAAGAGTCAAATAAAAATTGTGAGAAGAATGTCAGTCTATCCCTCTATCTTCATTCACTTCAGTTTAGAACTGATGTTAGGAAAGATCAGCAGACCTGTCTTCCTTCATTAAACCTTTTTTATTTACTCTATGTGTGTGTGCATGCTAGGGCACATAGAGGTAGAGGACAACTTTCAAGGTGTCCCAGGGATGGAACTCAGGTTGTGAGGCTTGCAGCAAATGCTTCTACCCATTTAGCCATCTCACTGGCCCCGTTTTCCCTTAAATAAGGTGTATCTAAGAGTTCTGAAGAGATGTAAAGGAGAAGCCACTCCTTTTTATTCAACTATGGGAGACTGGCTTGTATGCTAAAAGAAATATGGCCTGATTAGAGAACTAAGGGGATGTGGCCTACAGGAACTGTGAGCTGGGTACAGTAGCACACTGCAGACCCAGCTACTTAGGAGGCTCAGGTAGGAGGAGGACTTTTTTTTTGGTCTTTTCTTTGAGACAGGGTCTCCCTGTAGCCCCAGCAAGCCTGGAACTCACAATGGAGACCAGGCTGCACTCAATCTCACAGAGATCCTCCAGCCTCTGCCTCCTGAGTGCTGGAATTAAAGGCATGTGCCACCATGCTCGGCTAGGAGGACCTTTTGGCTCAGGAATATAATGCCAGCCTGGGTGATACCTATCTCCAAAAGAAAGAGAGAAAGAGAAGCACACAGGAATATATCTATATCATCTATCTATCTATCTATCTATCTATCTATCTATCTATCTATCTATCTATCAATTAATCATCTATCTATCTATCTATCTATCTGTCTATCTAAAGGTAAAGAAAAAAAACGGAAGCAATTGTTGCTCAGCCTGAAGAAATAACCACTTTTTACAGCTGCAGGTGCCTGTTACTGACCACACTGAAATAATTGCTTTAGGATCTTCCTCTTCCTTCTGTTAGGAATTATCATTAATTTACACAGGAGAAAGTCTTTTTGGATGTATTTCATCCTCTGGTTCTTTGACACTTACATGATCTGTATGTATTCAGTGAATATGCATGTGACACCAGGCCCTGGCCTGAAGCTTTCCTTATCATTGTTAGCAAAGTGCCCTGTCTTTAAGGAGTGGGAGGATAAGAGAGCAAGGAAGGAATCCAGGATGGGGGATTTTGCCCATCCAGGGTAGAGGATAACACCACCAGGAAGTGGGGAGCCTGCCTGCTTTTGATGTTTTGGAGGGTCAGGAAGGTGATTGCTCAGCTTGGAGGACTTGCTGGATGGAAGGAATTGGTCAGGAAAGGTTAGTGGAAGCAGGTGGAAGTGGGGTGCAGGAGAGAGAGAGAGGCCTTCTGCAAGGGCAGACAACTTTTGCAAAAGCCAGGAGGTGTGTGACTGCCAAGTTAAATCACTGAAACTGGAAAGTTGAGTACAGCTTACCTGTGCTGGACTCTAAGCTGCTAAAAAATATCAAACACAATGTAGTTTTTCACTTCCTCTATTTTCTTCCCTCCAGGGGAAAAGAGCTCTCAAGGCCTCTGGCTACTTCTCTGATGGATCCATGAGAGGTCAGGGGTATTGGCCCTTTGAACACAAAGATGGCACTGCTGACCCCTGCCTGGGGGATGGGGTGGACATAGGTATAGATTTTCAGTGTTTGGGCCACTGTCTTTTGTCTGGCTCTCCTATAACAGCTATGTTCCTACCAGAAAATGGCAGCAAGGGTCAAGGTCAAAGGGTTATGATGGGGTGGCCAAGTATCTGGCGAGTCCTCCACATTTTCTGTGGTTAGGGGCAAGGTGGAGCCACTATATAGCTATCAATGAAGTTTCTGGGGTAGAAATGACTTTGGAATTAGAGTAAAGTTCTTGGTGATATTGTGGGTTTTTTTTGTTTGTTTGTTTGTTTTTTTGAGACAGGATCTTCCTGTAGCCCTAGCAGGCCTGGACCTCCTTATGTAGACCATACTGGCCTTGAACTCACAGAGATCCCCCTGCCTCTGTCTTTAGGGTGCTGGGACTAAAGGTGTGCACTGCCACATCCGGCTAGATATCATGCATTCTTTTTTTTGTATTTTTGAGACAGGGTCTCCCTGTAGCCCAGCTGACCTGGAACTTGCTATGTAGAACTAGGCTGGCCTCAAATTTACAGAGATGGCCCTGTCTCTGCCTCCAGAGTGCTGGAACTAAATGCGTACGCCACCACACCTAGCTTGATATCATGCATTCTTCTTCTTCTTTTTTTAAAAATATTTTATTATTTTTATTTTATGTATATGAGTGAATTGCCTGCACGTGTGTGACTGCACCCGTGTCATACAATGTCACAGAGGTCAGAAGAGGGCTTCGGATTCCCCTGGGAGTTAAGGATGGTTCAAAGCCGCCATGTGGGTGCTGGGAATCGAACCCGGGTCCTCTGCAAGAGCAATCAGTGCTCCCAACCACTGAGCCATCTCTCCAGCCCCAATATCGTGCATTCTTAAATTCTAACGATTATATTTTAGTTTATTTTTATGTGTGTATGTCTTGCCTACATGTCTGTAAATGCACCTGGGCATACAATGCCCATGGAGTCCAGAAGAGTGCATTGAATCCCCTGGAACTGGAGTTACTGAGGATTGTTAAACACCATGTGGGTGCTGGGAGCTGAACCAGAGTCTTCTCCAAAAGCAGCTGTTGCTCTTTTTTTTAAAAAAAATTTATTATTTTATGTGTATGACTGTATTTCCTGCATGTATGTAAGTGCACCTGTGTCATGCAATGCCTGCAGAGGTCAGAAGAGAGGATAGGATCTATAGTTATTAGTTGCCATGTAGGTGCTGGGACTCAAACCCGGGTCCTCTGTAAGAGCAGTCAGTGCTCTTAATCAATAAGCCATCTCTCCAGCCCCTTAAATAAATTTTTAATTATTTTTATTTTATGTGTATGAATATATTGCCTGTATATAGGTAGGTGCACTGTGTCATGTAATGCCCGTGGAGGTCAGAAGAGGGCAGTGGAGCCTCTAGAATTGGAGTTATGATAGTTGTTAGCCACAATGTGGGTGCTGGAATCAAACCCGGGTCCCCTGCAAGAGCAGTCAGTGCTCTTAACTGCCGAACTATCTTTCTAGACCCCAAAGCAGCTATTGCTCTTAACCACTGAGCAATATTGACAGCCCCTAACAATTATTTAACAACTACTTTTTTTTTTGTCTTTTGAAGCAGGGTCTCCCTGTAGCCCCAGCTGTCCTGGAACTCACTATGTAGACCAGGCTGGCCTTGAACTCACAGAGATCCGCCTACCTCTGCCTCCCAAGTGCTGGGTCTACAGGCATGCGCCACCACGCCCGGCTAACAATTACTTTTTAAAAAAATTTATTATTTTTGTTTTATGTGTATGTGTGTATTGCATGCATGTAGGTAAGTGCATCCATGTCATGCAATGCCCTCAGAGGTCAGAAGAGGCTGTCCGATGCTCTGGGAGTGGAGTTACGGACAGTTGTTAGCTGCCATGTGGGTGCTGGGATACAAACCTGGGTCTTCTGCAAGAATAACCAGTGTTCTTAACCACTGAGCCATCTCTCCAGTCCCCAACAATTACTTTTATGGTTCAGAATTCTGCTAGAATTTAAAAGAATGCCTCCTCCTACAACTCAATTTTCTTTTTTCCTTTGTTAGTGTTTCTATCTCAATGAACTCTAATGTCTATGTACAAAACAAAGCCAAACCAAAAAAAAAAAAAGGAAAGGTAAAATGGCCTGTTGTAGCAGAAACAAAGTATGTGCTATATAAGTCCATGATCTTCAGACCATTAAAAAGAATACAAATAGGAAACCTTCAACCAAGCCAGAGATATGTACTGTACATTTAGACAAGGACATACATAGTTCCATAGGTAAATGCCTTTGTTGTATTGTACTGCATTAAATCTAGGATTTGAAATAAAAATACTCTGGTGTATCCATACACTGTTAAATACTGTAGAAGATCCAAAGTTGCCAAGACAGTATAGCATATTAGCATGTGCTATAAAAGAGAAATGAACCATGCCTGCATGGTAGCCCACATCTTTAATCTCAGCACTTGGGGGGCAGAGGCAGAGGCAGGCAGATCTCAGTGAGTTCAAGGCCAACTTGGCTTACATAGGGAGTTCCAGGTCAGCTGGGGCTACAGGGAGATCCTCTCTCAAAAAGACCAAAGTGAAAAAAAAAAAGGAGAGAGAGAAATGAAAGTTGAGTATGGTGGCACACACTTGTAATCCTAACACTTAGGAGGCTGAGGCAGGAGGATTGTTGTGAGTTAGAGGCAAGCCTGGGCTACATAGTGAGTTCAAGGTCAGTCTGGAATATATAGTGACACTTGGTCTCAGAAAGCCAGAAAAATGGGCCTGGTGAAATAAAAAAATGTTATGGCAGTTTAGAGAAGTGAAGGGTTACCTCTCTCTATAGGACAGTACTTGAGCTGAGTATTTTTGTTTTGAGACAGGGTCTCTGTTTATAGCCCAGGCTGGCAACAAATCTTCATTTCTCCTGCCTCATAACTTGGATTTTAGAAGCGCATTTTAGGCAGAGGGAATATAGTCAGTAATGGTGATGAAAAAAACAAAGAATTGTTATTTTGTGACTTGCTAAATTTCTTAGCATAGAATCTGTTTTATGGAGTAATATAAAACCAGTTTGGAGTAAAATCGGCACTGTTAGTTTTATTACAGAGGCAGTGGAGAGTTTTTAAAGGATTTGTGTGGGGGGGGAGTGAGGAGAAGATGCTATCAGACTTTAGGAAGCATATGGTGACAGGATAGATTGAATCTGTCAGGAAAATCAGTGAGGAAAAGGTTTCAATATTCCAGGGAAGGGGCTGGAGAGATGGCTCAATGGTTAAGAGGATTTGCTGCTCTTGCAGAGGACCCAGATATAGCTCCTAGTACCCATATGGTTGCTAACAACAATCCATAACTCCAGTTCCAGGGCATGCAATGCCTTCTTGGGCATTGCACGCTCATGTGTACATATACATATGCAGGTAAAACTCTCATACACATAAGATAAAAAGGCCAGCCTGGTCTCCAGGACAGCTGGGGCTACAGGGAGACCCTGTCTCAAAAAGACCAAAAAAAAAAAATTTTTTTTTAAGTAAAAAATATATATATTCCTGGGGCAAAAAACTTCACTTAAGAGCCTTCACTGTCTCCCCATCATCATTCTTTTTCTAGGTAGAAACTGATAAAAGGACAGTCTACTGATAGAAAATGATAATATATATTATAGATTATATAAGATTATCTAAATGTCTTAGGTAAAGCTGATTAGATTTGCAAACCAAAGCTATTGGACTGAATGGTTTTGGCTTACCAAGACATTTTCCTCTCTAGAAGTAATGAGTTCACCAACCTTATCAGTCAAGGGCTTTGTGGAAGAGCCAGGAGATCTAGGGCGGAACTGAGTACTTGACACATCTGGGCTTTCCCAGCTCACAAAACTGAGGCTCAGAATTGGCAATTTAAGGCGGGGCACTTCCTTCTTTAGAAAAGAAGTTCCTATTTTCTAAGTTTTTCCAATGAAACTTGTAAATTAGGGAAGTGGAGGCGACTGGGAGCTGTATTTGGGTCCGGGCCTGGGCTCACAGCTGTCTCACGGCTCCTGTGGGCGGGGCCTCGTGCTGGCAGTGCAATGCTCTTGAGTCTTTTTAACTACAAATTCAGTTCCCAGAAAAGGAAGTGCTCTTCTTCGTACAGGTTCTTTGTTTCCAAGAGCTCAAGGCCTGGAAGAACTTGGGGCTTGAATGCCCTACACCTTAAGCCTTTCTGAGGCCTATCTGACTCCAAGAAGCTGCGGCATTCATATTCCGGTTTTCAGTCAGGTATAAATGAAGACTTCAAAACATCAAGGAGGTGGAGAATGGGGATATAGCTCAACGGTAGAGCGCTTGTCTAGCATGCGCAGGGCCTTCAATTCCAAACACCACAAAAATAAAACACTAGGGGGTAGAAAAAGATCTTTTGGTTTTCTCCATTTTCCCACACTATGAAGCAGATTAGCGCTAAGCTCAACTTCCACATTTGTCAGAAGGAAAAAGACTTGAAGACTCCATTGCTAGCTGTCTTAATTCAAGCACTGCAATGACTCACTCCCGGAAGCACCAAGCACGACCCACAAAGAACATGGAGGACCCGGCTTCTGCCTAGTGCGCAGGCTCCAACTGAGAACCCCCCCCCCGCCCTTCCATTCCTCGCTTCTCCAGCAGAGGGCGCAGACACCGAGTTTCCCCTGGGCCCCGCCCCGGGATGGCCACGCCCCTTTCCGCCCCCGGGGAAACTCGGAGGAGGCTTTCCGGGAGCGGCTGGGCACTCGTGTGCTCGCGAGCTCGCGCACGAGGGGAGTTCACGGCCGCCCTCGCAGCTTTCCGGAGCTCGTAGCTCGCTCGGCAGCTGCTCCTCGGCGCGCGCCCCCGCGCTGCCCGGGCTCGCGCTGGCTGAAGGGGCGCGCCTCAGGGCCCGGCACCTCCCATTCCCCTCCCAAGCGCCGCTCCTCCCTCAGCCCCGGAGCCGGCGGCTGCTGCCGGGAGAGGCCCCTCCTTCTCTCTTGGCTCGATTCCCTCGCTCGCGGCCGAGAGGAGCCGGCCGACCCACCGGGCTCGCGACCCTCCCCGGGCCATGGCGGGCAACGTGAAGAAGAGCTCCGGCGCTGGGGGTGGCGGCGGCTCCGGGGGCTCGGGCGCGGGCGGCCTGATCGGGCTGATGAAGGACGCCTTCCAGCCGCACCACCACCACCACCACCTCAGCCCGCACCCGCCGGGCACTGTGGACAAGAAGATGGTGGAGAAGTGCTGGAAGCTCATGGACAAGGTGAGGGGCCTGCGGAGGAGCGCAGGGTGGGCGTGGGCGGAGGGCGGCGGCGGCTGGGGGAGGGGGCGCCGCGGGCTGGGGCCGGGGCCGGATCCGGACCTCGGAGCCCGAGCCGGATCCTGCGCTGCCCACCCGGGTCTAGCCGGGCCGAGTGCTGGAGGCCCGGACGGCGTGGGGCGGAGAGGAACGGCTGTCGTGGAGAGTTGGGGATGTTGAGGTGTGTGGGGAGCCAGACCAAGATGGGGTGGGGGCTGGGGGGAGGGCTGATCGCGGAGCCACCGGGGCGGAAGTGCGATGGGGGTGCGGAGTTTGGGGCTCTGTGCCGGCAGTGGGGATGTGGGTCACGGAATTGGCCCTGCGCGATGGTAATGAGTGTGTTGGATTTGCCGGCTAGGGCTCCTGGCCGGATGAGGAGTCGAGATCTAATCAGGAAATTAGGGATATGGGTTCTCTGTGAGGGACCCGTGGTCAGGGTAACAGCAGAGCGATGTAGCACGAAGATGAAGGAAAGAGGTAGATTTAAATGGGGCCAAGCAAGGAACTTCCTTCCTTTCACTGCTAAGGCTGGTTCAAGTTTTTTGTTACCCTGCAAAACATTGGATGTAGTCCATTGATAGTGTAGAGATAGGCGCTGATTAAACCTCAAGTTCTGGTTTCGAATATTGCCTTTCGAAAGGTGGATTGACTGAGCCTGCTTCAGACTTAAACAGAACTTCCTACCTGTGCTTAAGACATTTAGTTAGGCTCTAGTTTTTTTTTTTTTTGTAACAGGACTATCTGCTTATAGTTACAGGACCTGACTTTGAGGTCCGTGAGTCCCTTTGATGACCCTATTTAAGTCAGTTGTGAAGAAAGAGAAATAGCCACTTTAACGTATAGCTTAAGTTTGCCATTTGGGAGAGTCTTACTTCCTTATGGTTGTGTCTGTAAAGTGAAATCTAGTATTTAATCCGAAGTACTTAAAAGTGTACACACCATCTTAACATTTTTGTTAGAATTCAATACACTATTTCTTTGATATTTATTATACTCATTAATAACTTACTTGGCAAAATTCATACTGCAGCTAAAAATGATTAGGAGGACCTGGTATGCAAGAGAATGGTGTTATTTCCTCCAGGGTGAACTTGGTTTTCTTTGGTTCCTCTCTGGGCCTAGGTTCCTCTTCTGTAAAGTTCTTCATGGGTTGTTTTGGACTAGAAACAGCTAATAAAATGATTATGAAGCACTTGGCAAATGTAATTGTGCTATATAAACACTTAACAAGTCCTAT
Organism: Nannospalax galili; assembly: GCF_000622305.1. NCBI lineage: Eukaryota > Metazoa > Chordata > Mammalia > Rodentia > Spalacidae > Nannospalax > Nannospalax galili. The sequence goes on from NW_008360328.1 coordinate 573,437, forward strand.
GTGAGAATTAACACTCTTGCAGTGCATACCAGTGGTTTCAGAGACACTTCAGGGCTGAATTTTCTTATGGTATTTGAATTGTGGGAGGTTCTCAGCACCCCTCCCCTGAAGCTGGTATTGTAATGACACAAATATTTGTATGTTGATTATATTGGCACTGTAGGACTCATTTTATTATTAGAAATTATAAAACTATTGTAAACAGATGTATTGTCAAACTTTACATGTATTGAGATTTTTTTTTAATTTTTTTTTTTTTTTTTTTTTCTGTTGCTGTGCTAAAACACCACAAGCAAGGTAACTAATAGAAGGAAGAGTTTATTGAA
>NW_008360328.1:573967-588533 GCF_000622305.1 Nannospalax galili
CAGCTGTCCTGGAACTCACTATGTAGACCAGGCTGGCCTTGAACTCACAGAGATCTGCCTGCCTCTGCCTCTGAGTGCTGGGACTAAAGGTGTGTGCCACCACGCCTGGCTTTAAAACATTTTAAAAAGTTATTTTTATGTGTATAAGTGCCTGCATGTATGTAAGTGACCACATGTCTAGTGCCCTTGGAGGTCAGAAGAGGGCGTTGGATCCCCTGGAACTGGATTTGTGGACAGTTGTTAGCTGCCACGTGGGTGCTGGGAACCAAACCCAAATCCTCTACTCTTAACTACTGGACCACTGGGCAGTCTCTGCCACTCCTTTTGGTTTTTTTTTTTTTTTTTTTCGGTCTTTTTGAGACAGGGTCTCCCTGTAACCCCAGCTGTCCTGGAACTCACTATGTAGACTGTAGACTAGGCTGGCCTTGAACTCACAGAGATCCACCTGCCTCTGCCTCCTGAGTGCTGGGACTAAAGGCCTGCACCACCACACTGGCCTCCTTTTGTTTTTTGAGACAGGCTTTCATTATGTAGCTCAGGCTGGTCTGGAAGTCCCAGAAATCCTTCTGCTTCAGCCTCAGAAGTGCTACCTGGTTCCTTATGTTCACATCTTTGAAAAATACTGAGTGTGTTTAAAATCTGAAGTTTATAGGTGCATTTTAAATTGGTTAACTGTTAAGGACTTCTGACAAAGATTGCATTTCTAATTAGTTAATCATGTAGAACATGGGTTGATTCATTATATTAAAGAGATACTGATGAGTGACTTCCTTAAAAATTAATGAACTGTAAAATTTATTTTTATGTGTATGAGTGTATTGCCTGAATGTAAGCGCACCTGTGCTGTGCAGTGCCCACGGAGGTCAGAAGAGGGCGATGGATCTCCTGGAACTGGAGTTACAGAAGGTTGTTAGCCTCCATGTGGGTGCTGGGAATCAAACCTGGGTCCTCTGCAAGAGCAGCCAGTGCTTTTAACTACTGAGCCATCTCTCTAGCCCTGAACTTAAAAATTTTTGTTTTCGGTAATGAAGGGTAGATTATAGCTGGTCCAGTTCTATTCGATATCCAAATAAACCCTCCTTTATCCTTACTCTTTTATTGCTTTGAGAGTATTGAATTTTGAGTATATCTAGAGAATGATTAATTACTTGGTGAATAAAGTTTTCAAAGTTTGAGTGAAGCTGCTTCTAGGTTTTGGCAGGTTCAAGGACAGCAGGCTTCTAGCATTTCCATTCTAGTCTGGGAGAAGCATGTTTTATTCTGGTACTGAAGATGACTTCAGTAATGTGTCCTCTGTCACGTTACTAATTGTGCAAAATGAAAGCTTCGTGCTTTCTGATGTTAGACCTCTGGGTTCATATATTTTCCAAATTTAATGCTTCTGTAATGTTGCTAGGTTGAATCATCTCATTTGTCTTTAGTGTTTTGGGGGTTCTTCATTTTATTTTTATTTTTAAAGTTTTAAAAAATTTATTTTGTGTGCGTGTGTGTGAACACATGCCTGCCGTAGTAGGTGTATGGAGATCAGAGAACTTGAAGGAGTCAGTTCTCTTTTTCTACTATGTGAGTCCTGGGGATGGAACTGAGGTCTCAGGCTTGGTGGCTGGTGCCTTGACTCACTGAGGGCACTCACTGTCCCTAGTTTTTAGTCTTTAATAGGATTCACTATAGCTTCTTGTAAGTAGTGAGTCCTAAGTTACCATTTCCTACCTATTTGGTGCTTGTTAAAGTTAGATTATATTATTCCAGCCTGCTCTTAGTTTATTGCATTAACACTGGGGAACTGCTAGTTTCCTCCCTTCCTTCAGTTAATGTAAGGTGTGGGTTTTGGTCAACATAGGTCCAGTTTACCAATCCATCATGGAACATAAACTTGTTGGAAAAGTGCTTATGTTAGAACAGTTTTGAACAAAATTGGAACTTTAGAACAAAGATTAGACATCGCCACTTCTTTTGTTCTTTAGATTTTTCTTTTTTGCCTTTTTTGTATTCCCAGGATATTGCAATAAATACTTGCAGAATTATTTCTCTGTAAAGAAAATGGTTAGTAAGTTAACAGACTAGGCAGGGAAGAGAAAAAATTCACATAAATGGCTATAGATGTAAATTTGAAAGTGTCAAGATACTCATTTTCTTGAACTGAAAAATGCCATTGTGAAACATAACTGGGCTTGGCAAACATTTTCAGTAAAGGGAAATATAGTAAATACTTTGGTCTTTGCTGGCTACATGCTTAATCCCATATTCTTTGATGTTGTTTTGACTCTTTAAAATATTTTTATTTTATGTGTATTAGTATTTTGCTTGCGTATATGTAAGTGTACTACATGGATGCAGTGCCCACAGAGGCCAGAAGAGGGGGTCATATCCCCTGGAACTGGAGTTAGGGATGGTTGTTAGTCGCCATGTGGGTGCTGGGAATCAAACTTAAGTCCTGGAAGAACAGCAAGTGTTCTCAACTTAATGCTGAGTCTCTCCTGCTCTTGTTTTGACTCTTTAAAACTGTAAAAGTTGCTTGGTGTGGTGGTGCCCACCTTTCCACCTTTAATCCCAGCACCCAGGAGGCAGAGGCAGGAGGATCACTGTGAGATCAAGGCCAGCCTGGTCCAGCTGGGACTGTAGGGAGACCCCATCTTGAAAGACCAAAACTCCCCAAACAAATGAATTGTAAAAGCTGCATCTTGAAATTTGCCCACTCTGAAGTAGAGCTGGTATTTCAGGTGTAGCCCAGCTTTTTTGGAGCTTTTTGTAGCCCAGTCTGTCCTCAAATTCAGAACAGTGTTCCTGGAGCTTCAGCATGCCGTGTTTCAATTTTTTAGTTTAAAAACGTATTTTCAAAAGTTGACCATTTGGGGCTAGAGAGATGGTGCAGTGGGTAGAGGCACTTGCTGTCAAGCCAGACTACCAGAGTTTTGTCCCTAGGACCCACATGGTGGAAGGAGAGAACCAAGTCCCAAAAGTTGTCCTCTGACCTCCACATATGCACTCTGGCAAATACGTACCTATGCATACCTGTACATACACACAGAGTAAATAAAAACATTTTTAATTTTTTATTCTATGTGTATGAGTGTATTGGCTGCATGTAAGTGCGCTCATGTCATTCAATGCCTGTGGAAGCCAGAAGAGGGTGTCGGATCTCCTGAAACTGGAGTTATGGGTGTTTGTTAGCTACCATATGGGTGCTGGGAGCCAAGCTCAGGTCCTCTGCAAGAGCAACTAGTGCTTTTAACTGCTGAGCCATCTTTTCAGCCCTAAATAAAAATTTTAAAAAGATAATTATTTCCTTTTCTTCATCTTTCCTTGGCTCTGTCTACTCTTCACTTCCAAGAATCTTGGGTAAATGACTGTATTTTGGAAGTGAGATGTGTTTTGTTGAATTTATAAATCAGTATGTTTCTTTGGACTTCTTGCTTTCCTTCTCTTTCTCCTTTCCTTCTTACATTTGATTTGTATGCTCATTGAGTGCCAGGCAGGGTGCTAGGTGTAAGTTCATACATTCCAGGAGATTGTTTAATATGTGATACGTAAATGATCAGTGACTACAGAAATATGTCCAAAGTGATCAGCGATCTCTTGGGTTTAAACACAGACGTATTTCTTCTGGGTTTATTTAAACCTTTCGTGTTTGTGGGGGTTTTTTGTTTTGTTTTGTTTTTGAGACAAGGTCTCACTTTGTAGCCCTGGCTGGCCTGGAACTAAAGTATGCAGAGCAGGAACTCACAGAAATCACCTGCCTCTGGCTCCCAAATGCTGAGCTTAAAGGAATGTGCCACACCTGACTATTTTTTTTTTTTTTTTCTTTTCCTCCAACTCCACTATGGAATTTTTTTTTTTTTTTAAATCCCTTGTTGGTCTTGTGATCCTCCTGCCTCAGCCTCCCAAATGCTGGGGTTCTAGGCTTTGCTTGCTTATCATGCCAGACAAACCTGCAGCTTGTAACTCCATAAGGAAAGCAGCTGTAAGCTATTTATCTACTAAGCTACTATGGTATTCAGTCAGGGGATCTTACACAATACTAGGTAGTGTATTTGATAAACTAAGGTGCTTCTCAAAGGAATTAACTGAAAGGAAAAGGTATGTGGGTGGGAATTAATTAACTATTTACTGTTTCTGTTTTGTGGGAGAATTTAACCACATTTAGTTTTTGTTTTTTTTTTTTCTTCCTTGCAGTAGCTCTTTATTGGTATCATCCTTGTTTTATAGGTGATGGCACTTAGGCTCAGAGAAATTAAGTAATTTCCTGACTTGGAATCTAGGATTCCCAACCTTGTAAGGCTTATTACTAGGTTCTTTTATGTACTTCTCAGGTGTACAACAGAAATCTCAAGTCACATAGGCCACTTGCAGTAGTGCTGAAATGAATATTTCAGTCAACCACAGATCACATAGATGATGCTGGTTCCGTAAGATTATAATGGAACAAAAAATTCCTCATCGCAGCTGGGCGTGGTGGTGTATGCCTTTAATCCCAGCACTCAGGAGGCAGAGGCAGGTGGATCTCCGTGAGTTCAAAGCCAGTTGGGGCTACAGGGAGATCCTGTCTCAAAAAGACCAAAAAACTAAAAAAAAAAAAAAATTCCTAATCGCTTAGTGACTTCATAGGCAACATATTTGCTATTACTGATGTAAGCCCTGCTGTGCTGCCAGTCATATAAAATTGTAGCGCATACAATTTCTGCAATACATAATTCTTGGTAATGATAACAAACGACTGTTACTGGCTTATATATAATAGTTACTAGACCATACTTTTACCATTTTAGTATATGTGCTTCTAATAAAAAAAAGTTAACAGTAAAGCAGTATGCAATGTCAGCCTCATGCACCTCATCTCATGTACCTCATGTTTACAGCATACCTGAGAGCATTCTTGTGTAAGAAACCCGTACTGTACCATCCAGGTCTGTGTAAGTCCATTCTGATGTTTGTACAGCAGCAGTAAGTGCCTAAAGATGCATTTCTCCAAAGGTATCCATGTAAGAGAATTATGATTGTCTTTACAGAGTGAACTGTGCTCAGCTATTCAGCAGTGATCCTCACCTGCCCCTCATTCATTCAGTGTGAAGTCAACGTTCTCTTGAATGAAATTAAGGAGACAGGGTCTCCCTGTAGCCCCAGCTGTCCTGGAACTCACTATGTAGACCAGGCTGTCCTTGAACCGACAGAGATCTGCCTGCCTCTGCCTCCCGAGTGCTGGGATTAAAGGTGTGTGCCTCCATGCCTGCCGTACATTTTCCTGTTACACTTAATTCATGTTGTCTTTGTTGGCATGTACCCATTTTGGGGGCTGGGGAGAGTTGAGGCAGCTGATTGGCCTGCAGCTTGCTTATAAGCCGAAGTCAGTCTTGACCTCATGGTGATCTTCTTCATCCATCCACTCCCCCACCCTTCCCAGTACATTCACTCTTTTGGTTATTTATTTATTTTTTTCACATTTTTGGTTTTTGAGATATGAGCTCACGTAGCTCAGGTTGGCCTTGAACTCTTGAGCGTCCCTAGATTGCCTCCCAAGTGCTGGGATTTTAGGCATGTGCCATCATGCCTGGCAGAAGTTTTGTGTGTATTAACTCCCCCTCAAAAGGTATAAAATTCTTCATAACTCCTTATATGTGAAATTTGAGGCAGATGAATATTTTGCATGTTTTGAAAGATTAAAAGTAGGGTTAAATCAAGGAGGAAGATAATGTGTTCTTCATTTTGTGATTTTGGTTGGCTTTTGGTGGTTCTTCCTATAGGAAAACAAGTATGTTGTTACTTGGTTTTATATATATATAAAATGAAGTGGTAAATCATGATCAAATTGGTCCCTAAGGGGCTGGAGAGATGGCTCAGCGGTTACGAACACTGGTCATTCTTGCAGAAGACCGGGGTCCAAATCCCAGCACCCACATGGCAGCTAACAACTGTCAGTAATTCCAGTCCTAGGGGATCTGACAGCCTCTTCTGACCTCCGCAGGCATTGCATGACATAGGTGTACTTACATGCATGCAATACACACATACACATAAAATAAAAGTAATAAAATATTGAAAAAAAAAAACTGGGCTGGAGAGATGGCTCAGTGGTTAAGAGCACTGACTGCTCTTGCAGAGGACCCAGGTTCAATTCCCAGCACCCATATGGCGGCTACGAACTACCTTAACTCCAGTTCAGGGGAATCTGAAGCCCTCTTCTGACTTTGCGGCATTGCATGACACAGGTGCACTCACACATGCAGGGAATACATTCATAAACACAAAATAAAAAAACAAAACAAAAACAAAAAACCACATTGGTCTCAAAGTCTTTCCCTTCAGCAGAATTCATGTATTTCATCATACAGAATACTATGAAAGAATAACTTCCCTGATAATTAACCTGGAACATTCAAAGAAAAATGGGCTAAGTATCAATCTGAAAACAGAGCCTAAATTGCAATCACAGTTTCCAATGAAGTTATTAATTCTGATGTACATTAGGTTTGTTAGAAGGAAGGGAATTATAACAAGTCATTGTGAAGTGTTTTCATGATTAGCACATTTTGTCCTGGAAGGAAATAGGTGGGAGTAGTCAACTAGGAGCACTGGAAACCAGCTCTGTCCCCACAATGCTCCTTCCCACAGCAGCTTTAAAAGGAGAAAGGAGGGCTGAAGAGATGGCTCAGCGGTTAAGAACACTGACTGTTCTTCCAGAAGACTAGGGTTCAATTCCCAGCAGCCACATGGCAGCTAACAACTGTCTGTAACTCCAGTTCCAGGGGATCCGACAGTCTCTTCTGTCCTCCGAGGGCATGCAGGCATAACACTCATACACATAAAAATAATAAATAAAATATTTTTTTTAAAAAGGAGAAAAGAGTACTAATAATGACATTTGTGGGGGCGTATCCCTGGGAATCCAAGCACTGGTGAGAAATGCATTGTGCCGTTACCATGACATAGCTATCACAGATCAGCAGTGGTGGACTAGGACTGAAACTTGGTGGCAGAATGCTTGTCTAGCATGCACAAGGTCCTGGGTTCCAACCACAGCACTGGGGGAAAAAATCAGCAGCCATTCTTGATCTCCATAGCATCCATAACTAAGTATCAGTAATTAGTAATTCCTTATTTTGGAACAGTTTATAATTTTACATTGCGTGATAAGTCAGAAATCTCAAAATACTGTGTTTTATGATATTCGTGTAGATTAAGAAAACTTCCATCCAATTCATATGTATGTGTATCATTCATTCCTCTGATGACTTCACTCTCATTTCCCTCCTCTCCTCCATCTCTTCCTCTCTCCCTTTCTGTTTCTTTTTCTTTCCCTTTCCCTTCCTGTTCCTTCCCTCCCCTCCCCCTCTCCTCTCTCCTCTCTCTGTCTGTCTCTTGTGTGAGGGTTTCTTATTGACTTGGAACTGACCAAATAGGCTAGACTAGCTATATTACACAATCCCAGCAAGCCCTAGGGATCTGCCTGTTTCTGCCTCTCCAGTGCTGGGGTCATAGGTGTGTGCTACCACACCTGGGTTTGTTTGTTTGCTTTTATACTTGGGTTTTAGGGATCAAACTCAGGTCTTCATGCCAGCAAAGCAAGCACTTTACCAACTGAGCTATTTATCTACGCCCTTCCCTCTAAGGTGTGAATGTTGAGCTGGTGACTTAGTGATTCTTCAAAGCTTAACACAAGTTCAGATCATCTGGGTGTCTTGTTAAAATAGAGCCAGGCATGGTGGCGCACGCCTGTGGTTCCAGTACTTGGGAGGCAGAGGCAGGCGGATCTCTGTGAGTTCAAGACCAGCCTGGTCTACATAGTGAGTTCCAGGACAGCTCGGGCTACAGGGAGACCCTGTCTCAAAAATACCCCCTGCCCCCAAAAAAGGAGAATCTGGTAGGTCTGGGGTAGGGCCTGAGATTCTGCATTTGTGATGATGTACCAAGGAGACATTAGTGCAGCTGGGCTAAGGCCCACACTTGAGCAAGACTCTATACCACACTTGCTTTTATTTTAGAAAAGCTTGGTGGATTTAAAGAAATGACAATTTGATATCTTATATTTATGACATATTTATTAATTCTTTGAGAATTTCATATGATATTTTGATCATATTCACCCCCTCCTCCCCTTTGTATTTAAGATTTTAATGCATACTTAAAATAATATTTTAAAGAAGAAATGGTGGGTTTTTTTGAGACAGGGTCTCCTTGTAGCCCCAGCTGGCCTGGAACTCACTATGTAGACCAGGCTATCCTCAAAATCAGAGATCTGCCTACCTTTGCCTCCTGAGTGCTAGGATTAAAGGCTTGTATCACCACACCCTGCAGAAATAGGGTTTTTAAACAAAAGTAGTTCTGAAACTTTTTCCACAATTTACTATAACTGGGCATAGTGGTACATGCCTTTAATTCTAGCACTTGGGAGGCAGAGACAGGTGAATCTCTAGGTTTGAGACCAGTGTGGGCTACATAGTGAGATCTTGTCTAAAAAAAAAAAAATTTTTTTTTTGTTATGTTTTTTTCCATGTTACCACTATGTAATAGATCTCTCTGAAAAAGTTTGTGAGTGTGGATGTGGGTTTGTATTTGTGGATTTTTTGTTGTTTGTTGGTTGGGTTTTGGTTTTTTTTTTTTTTTTGTGACAGTCTTTCTGTAGCCTCACCTGGCCTGGGACTCACTACTAGTCTGGCCTTGATCTCTCAGTGGTCCTCCTGCCTCCAGAATGCTGGGATTAAAGGCGTGTACCACCAAACCCAGCTTTTGAAAAAGTTTTTAAAGGTTCATATAAAATTTTATGGTGTGGATGTTTATAATTTAATAGATTTTTCTAAGGTTTTTTGTTTGCTTGTTTTGTTTGAGACAGTGTCTCATTAAATATCCCTGGCAGGCCTGAAACTTGCTATGTAGCGGCTGTCCTTGAAATAGAAATCTGCCTGCCTCTGCCTCCCTAGTGCTGTGATTAAAGGTGTTTGCCATCATACTTGGCCATTTTTAAGTTTTAGTATTAGAATCAGAGCTGTAGTGTCATCCAGCCTACAGGGGTCTTGTTTGTTTTGTCTCAGAGACTCACATTCCAGGCTGGCCTTGAAATACTGATCCTTTTGCTTCTACCTCCCAGGTACTGAGATTACAGGTATATGCAGCTCAGTTTCATTTTTTGGTCTTTTTGAGACAGGGTCTCCATGTAGCCCCAGCTGACCTGGAACTGGATTTGTAGACCAGGCTGGCCTTGAACTTATGGAGATTCACCTGCCTCTCCCTTCTGAGTGCTGGGATTAAAGGCATGTGCCACCACACTCGGCTTTAAAAAATACTTTTATTTTTATTTTATGTGTATGAGTGTATTGCCTGCATGTATGTTAAATGTACCAGTGCAGTGCTCTTGGAGGTCAGAAGAGGGCGTTGGATTCCCTGGAATTGGAGTTACTGACCCTTAGCTGCCATGTCGGTGCTAGGAATCCAACCCTCATCCTCTGCAAGAGCAGCCAGTGCTCTTAACCACTAAACCATCCCTCCAGGCCCATCTTTTTTTTTTTTTTATTAAAATTTTTTTTGTGTATATGTGTAGTCTATGTGAATGTATGCTCACATGTGTATGCATTTGCCAGTGGAGGCCAGAAGGCAATGGAATCCCCTAGAGCCAGAGTACAGGTAGCTGTGAGTTACCTGACATGGGTGCTGAGAAGTATCCTCCAGTCTTCTGCAAGAGCAGCAAGTGCTCTTAACTGCTGAATCATCTCTCCAGTTTTAACTCTCTAGTATTAACATCTCTAGAAATAAAATTACTGAATTAAAGGAATCATAAATTAAAGTTTACACATATACATATTTATATATGTATATGTGTATAAATGTATATGTATATAGTGTATGTGCCACATTGCCCTCCCAAGCTTCCACCAATGGCTGTTTCCTGAATAAATGCAATAACTGATTCTTAGTTACTTTAGTTGAAAACAGTGTTGATACCTTTTTAAAAAATATTTTATTATTTTTATGTGTATGAGTTATGCCTGTATGTAAGTAAGTGCACCCATGTCATGCAATGCCTGTGGAAGACAGAAGAGGCTGTTGGATCCCTTGGAACTAGAGTTAGGGACAGTTGTCAGCTGCCATGTGGGTGCTGGGATTCAAACCTTGGTCTTCTGGAAAAACAGTCAGTGTTCTTAACCGCTGAGCCATCTCTCCAGCCCCCAGCGTTTGATACCTTTAACAATAACATTTTTATCAAATACAGGCTACATGCCCAAATATTGGGGAGTTAAAAATTGTTCAGTGCTCACACTTTACATACTTAAGTTGCCCTACTGTTAAGAACTCCGGGGATACACTGTCCAGATCTTTAGCTAAACCAATACTTAATCCCTGAAGAGACGAGAAGGGGTTGAGAATAAGCAAAGACTTTAGACCAAGCAGGTGCTTCTTGAATACCCTAATGCACAGTTGTGTTATGATTCCTGTATAGCACTCAAAGGTATTTAATCTCTAGTTCTTGCTGGATAAATATTTTTTCTGCTTTGAAAATAGAGTATGGGTGCTGGAGAGATGGCTCAGCGGTAAGTGCACTGACTGCTCTTGCAGAGGAGACCCGGGTTTGATTCCCAGCAACCACATGGTGGCTACAAACCATCCTTAACTCCAGTTCCAGGGGAATCCGAAGCCCTCTTCTGACCTCTGAAGCATTGCACGACACTCCACATACATGCAGGCAATACACTCATACACATAAAATAATAAATAAAATATTTAAAGAAATAGAGTATGGGAGCTGGAGAAATGGCTCAGTGGTTAAGAGCACTGGCGCTCTTGCAGAGGACCCAGGTTCAATTCCCAGCACCCACATGGTGGCTAACAATCATCTATAACTCCAGTTCCAGGGGCTCTGACTTGTGGGCATTGCATGACACGGATGCACTTCAATACATGCAGGCAATAGACTCATACACATAAAATAAAAATAATAAATACAATAAAATTAAAATAGAGTATGTATAGAATTGTATGGTTAAATTGTCAGAACATCATTTTGTATTGAATATATTTTTCTTTCACCTGATGTGAAAATGAAAGTAATGAGATTGATAATAAGTATTCTAACAAATGCTATTGGGTAGGATTTGAGAAGTGTAATGTAATTACAGTTCAAGAGCCTGAATGAAGTTTCAGTAAGTCAGTATTGGCATATATAGTTACACATAAACAGGTAGGTATATATACTTCTATTTAGCGCTCTATCCTTAGAGTAAGAGACTTTTTTCCTTGGGACCAAATTATCTAGTAATAGTAGATTCTTTGTCCAAAAAAAGGCGAGGTGGGAGATACTTTGGTTTCTAATTTGCTTAAAGGTTTTCACTGTGTCTTTAAAAAAATAATATTTTATTTATTTTTATTTTATGTGTATGAGTATATTGCCTGCATGTGTGAGTGCACTGATGTCGTGCAATGCTGTGGCGGTCAGAAGAGGGCGTCGGATTTCCCTGGAACTGGAGTTAAGGACCTGGGTTCTCTGCAGGAGCAGTCAGTGCTCTTAACCGCTGAGCCATCTCTCCAGCCCCTTCACTACGTCTTTATACTTGTAAAACTGTTAAATCTCTTCAGATTTCTGGCATAATGGAGTTTTTTGTTTTTGTTTTTATTTTTTTTGAGGCCTGTCAGACTTGCTGTAATCCTCCTTCTGCCTCCCCAGTTGCTGGGATTACAGGTTGTGTACTACCAGGGCAACCTTTTTCTAACATTTGAAGTTTTCATGGGTTTTGTTTGGATTTGTTTGTTTGTTTGAGACAGAGTCTCATACACCTGAGGCTGGCCATAAAATCACAATCTTCCTGTCTTCACCGTCCAAGTGCTGGGATTACAGGCCAGGTGTATGCTACCATGCTAACACTGAAAAAAAAATTTTTTTTATTTTAAAGATTTAATTTTATTAGTTTTGAGAGAGAGAGAGAGAGAGAGAGAGAGAGAGAGAGAGAGAGAGAGAGAGAGAATACTTGAGTGCAGGTACCCGCAGAGGCCAGAAGAGGACACTGGATCTCCTTGGAATTAGAGTTACAAGCAATTGTGAGCTGGCCCATGTGAGTGCTGGGCTTAACTTGGGTCCTATAGAATAGCCAGAGCTCTTTTAACTGTTGAGCCATCTCTCCATCCCTGACATTGAAATTTTAAGGGACTTTAAAATAAATTTACCTAGCTCTTATGTTTACAGAGGCCAAATTTGAGATTCAGAAAGGGGGGTTAATACTCAGTTAATGTCAGTCACCCAACTAGATCCAGATCTTTTATTCTGTTAACGTTTCCTGTGCTTGTGAGCAAGATTGATTGTTTTAAACCTGGCGTGATGGCACACACCTTTAATCCCAGCACCATAGGTGGATCTCTGTGAGCTCAAGAGCCACCCTGGTCTACATAGCCAGTTCTAGGCCAGCTGGGGCCACGTAGTAAGACCTTATCTCAAAAAAAGAAAAAAAAAAAAGTGTTTTCAAACTAACCAAATTTCACATTCTGTTTTATGTATGGCTCCACTTCACAAATGTTTTTGTAGTATAGCAGTTTATTCCTCTTTAGAATATTTATTGTTTATTGTGTATGTGTTGTCTGTATGTGTATGGGGCTTGGTTCTCACGGTCTACCTTGCTGAGGCAGTCTCTTGTTGTTTCCACTGCTGTTCTGTGTATTCCAGACTACCTGACTTGCAAGCTTCAGGGCAATTCTCTTCTTTCCAACTCTCATCTTGCTGTAGGAGTGCTAGGATTAAAGATGTACAGCACTGGGGAGAGATGGCTCAGTGGTTAAGAGCTCTGGTTGCTCTTGCAGAGGACCGGGTTCGGTTCCCAGCACCCGTATGACAGCTAACAACTGTCTGTAACTCCAGTTTCAGGGGATCCAACACCCTCTTCTGACCTCTGTGGGCATTGCACAACATAGGTTCACTTATATATGTGCAGACAATACACTCATACACATTAAAAAAAGATGTACAGCACCATATCTGCCTTTTTATGTGGGTCCAGGGATCAAACTTGGGTCATCAGACTTGGGGAGCTAGCACTTCTACATGCTGAGCCATCTCTCCAATCCTCCAGCTTACTCCTTTTAAAGGAAAACTTCTAAAATGAAAAATGCTTCCATGGAGGCTTAGGAGAGGCTCAGGGGGGTGAAGTGCTTGCCTCAGCACCCATGTGAAAAAGCTGGGCACTGTGATGCTTGTAATTCCAGTGCTGGGCGGCAGAGGCAGGAGGATTCCTGGAGCCTACTGCCAGCTAGCCAAGCCTACTTACCCAGGCAGTGAGAGCCCTGTCTCAAAGGTGGATGATGTCTGAAGTTGCCCTGAACTCCACATGCATGTAAAGAAATTCCATGTGTAAACTAAATAATAATAATAATAATTTTTTAAAAAAGTGATGCTATATATAGGTTGGACTCTACAGAGATAAAAATATGAGACAGGGTCTCCCTGTAGCCCAGGCTGACCTGGAACTTGCTATGTAGACCAGGCTGGCCTCGAACTCAGAGATCGACCCAGTTCATGATACACGCTGTGAGGAGCCAAGCCTGACAAGTTCTTCCTATCCTTGATCCTCACTGCTCAAAGGAACACTGGCACCTTTCCTTTTGTTGCCTTTTCTTCTGTGTCTTCTGCTGTATGTTTTTGGTCTTTGAGTCTCTTGCTGGATCTTACGGTATCTGTCCTATCCTACTGTGCACTGGCTTCTTACCACACTCGGCAGCTTTTGATCTTTTTTGAGACAGGGTCTCTCTGTAGCCCCAGCTACCCTGCTATGTAGACCAAATTGACCTTGAACTCACAGAGATCCACCTATCTGCCTCTCAAGTGCCAGATCAAAAGTGTGCACCTCCAAAAATATTTATTTTTTAAGAAATCACTTTGTCACACGCCTTTAATCCCAGCACTCGGGAGTCAGAGTCACACAGATCTCTGTATAGTGAGTTCAAGGCCAGCCTGGTCTACATAGTTCCAGGACAGCTGGGGCTACAGGGAGACCCTGTCTCAAAAAAAAAAAAAGAAAAAAATTAAAAAAGGAAATCACGTTGCGGAGTTGGAGAGATGGTGCAATGGTTAAGAGCACTGACTGTGCTTGCAGAGAACCTAGGTTCAATTCCCAGGACATACATGGTGGCTAACAACCATCTGTAACTCCAGTTCCAGGGAATCCCACCCCCCTCTTCTGGCTTCTGTGGGCCCCTTTATGCATGTAGCATATGGATACATACAGACAAAACACTTATACACATGAAACTAAAGTAAATTCTTAAGAAATACTGTAAATGCTATTCTCTTTGGTTTTTTATAGTTGGGCATGGTGGCGCACACCTTTAATCCTAGCACTGGGAAGGCAGAGGCAGGCGGATCTCTGTGAGTACAAGGCCAGCCTAGTCTACATATAGTGAATTCCAGGACAGCTGGGGCTACAGGGAGACCCTGTCTCAGAAAGACAAAAAAAAAAAAAACATGTAATTATAGGTGGGCGTGGTGGCACATGATGAGTTCCAGGCTTGCTGGGACTACAGGTGTCAAAAAGACCCCCCCCCAAAAAAATTAGTGATTTGTGTGTGTGTGTGTGTGTGTGTGTGTGTGTGTGTGTGTGTG
>NW_008360328.1:588557-644933 GCF_000622305.1 Nannospalax galili
CCTGTAGCCCGCTGGCCTGGAACTCACAATATGTACTAGGCTGGCCTTGTACTCACAGAGATCTGCCTGCCTCTGCCTCCCGAGTGCTGGGATTAAAGGCGTGCGCCACCATGCCCAGCAAAATTAGTGATTTTAAAAAAGCATTTTATAGCTGGGCATGGTGGCACACACCTTTAAATTTAGCACTTGGGAAGCAGAGGCAGGTGGATCTTTGTGAGTTTGAAGCCAGCCTGTTCTATATAGGGAGTTCCAGGCCAGCTGGAATTAAAGGCATGGGCCACCATGACCAGTCTAGATAAAATATTTGTATGCTTGCGTTTATCTTCTGTTTGGCCAATTTTATTTTACTTTCCAAGTCCTGCAGTAGCAAAAATGGCTGCTTTTTGCTTATTTCTGCCTGTATATTTACAGAATCCCACAGAATATCAGAGACACATGCCTAGCTCTGGGAAACCAACAGTGTCCTTGTACAGTTGCCACATACTCTATTCATAATGGCTTTTCACTGGCCTCTCTTCTCCCTTTGCTTCTGAAGGCTCAGTGGTCAGCGGGGGGAAAAAAAGGGGGAAAAAGTATGTTATGAAAATCACAATAAAGAGAAATAAAGCTATGCTTTAAAAACTGCTAAATTTGCTGAACATGATGGTGCATGCCTCTAATCTAGCACTCAGGAGGCAGAAGCAAGTGGACCTCTGTTGAGATTGAGGCCAGCCTGGTCTATGTAGTGAGTTCCAGGCCAGCTGGGGCTGCAGGGAGAGACCCTGTCTCAAAAAGATTAAAAAAAAAAACAAAAACAAAAAAAAAAAAACTATCTTTCAGAATTTTATTTATTTACTTGAGACAGGGTCTCACTGTGTAGTCCAGGTTAGCATTAAATTCTGGATTCTACTACTGCCTCTGCCTTGTGAGAGCTCCTTCAGAAATTTTGGGTTGTTTGTTTTGAGATAGGGTCTTGGTAAATAGCTGAGGCTCACTTGAGGCTCAATGTGTAGCCCAGGCTGGCTGTAAACTCATGACAATTCTGCCTCAGCCTTCCAAGTTCTGGGGTTACAAGTGTGTGCTACCACACCCTCCCTACTCTTTGAAAAATTTTTTGATGAATGTTTTTTGACCTCAATAGTATGCAATTGTACTTTGGAGGTTAACTATGCTGCCAACATAAAATTCTCTGTTGTAAAAGCTTTTGATTTGTGTTAAAATTATTTACAGAGGGCATCTTTGGAAAAATGTTTATTAATTTTTATTTTATGTATATGAGTGTACTGCCTGCATGTACATAAGTGCATCTGTATGTGTAATGCCCACAGAGGTCAGAAGAAGGTGTCAGTTTCCCTGGAACTGGAGTTAAGGACGGTTATTAGCCACCACGTGGGTGCTGGGAATCAAACCCAGTTCCTCTTCCAGAGTAGCCAGTGCTCTTAACCGCTGAGCCATCTCTCCAGCCCCTTTGGAACTTTATTAATGAATTAATTTATTTATTGGTCTTTTTGAGACAGGGTCTCCCTGTAGCCCTAGCTAGCCTGGAACTGGAACTTACTATGTAGACCAGGCTGGTCTTGAACTCAGATCTACCTGCCTCTGCCTCCTGAGTGCTGGGATTAAAGATGTGTGCCCAGCCTTGGAACTTTTTTTTATTTTTAATTTTTTAATTTTTATTTATTTTTTGTCTTTTTGAAGCAGGGTCTCCCTGTAGCCCCAGCTGTCCTGGAACTCACTATGTAGACCAGGCTGGCTGTATCTCACAGAGGTCCACCTACCTCTGCCTCCCTAGTACTGAGATAAAAGTTGTGTGCCACCATGCCTGGCCTTTTTTTTCTTACTCCTCTCCTAGCCCCCATCTGCTATTCTGAAGTCACTAACACTTGTTATATTACCCACTTTAATTCTCTGCAGAGAACCTGATACTTTTCTTGTTGATTTCTTTTTGTTATTGCCAGATAACCTCTCAGATTCAGGGAGCTTGTCTTTTCACCTTTGTTCCCTAGTACCTGTCCTGTGTATTGAGAAAAATAAATCATCAGGTTTGACTTAATTGCCTCCACATCTACAAGTTTGTTCCTGTCTAAACTCACTCTCATTCCCTTTCTTCCAGTTCTCAGAGGTTCAGAGGTGTCTCTTGATGGTGTTAGTGTAATCCTTCCTACCTGTGTTTTAGCTTTCGTTTCCTATTGTTTTACCAGAAACTTACCTATCTCTTTTTCTTGTTTTATTCTCATCGTGAACATCTTTCTCTCTCTTTCTTTCTTTCTTTCTTTCTTTCATTTAACTGGGCTAGTGGTCTCTCAATCTTGTTTATGTTTTCAAAGAACCAGCTCTTGGAATTGTTGATTCTTTGTATTGTTTTCTTTGTTTCTATTCTCTCCCTCTCCCTTTCCCTCTCCCTCTCCATCTCTCCCTCTCTCCCTCTCCCTCTCCCTCTCTCCCTCTTCCTGTCCCTCTCTCCCTTTCCCTCTCCCTCTTTCCCTCTCCCTCTCCCTCTCTCCCTTTCCCTCTCCATCCCCCCCCCCACTCCTTTTCTTTTCTTTCTTTCAACAGGGTCTCCCTGTAGCCCCAGCTGTCCTGGAACTCAATATGTAGACCAGGCCTTGAGCTCACAGAGATCCACCTGCCTCTGCCTCCCAAGTGCTGGGATTAAAGATGTGTGCCACCATGCCCAGCCCTTATTTTTCTTTTAAAATAAAAATCTGGGTTGGGGATGTTACTCAGTTGGTAGAGTGCTTGCTTAGCATGTACAAAGCCCTGGATTCAATCCCAGCACTGCATAAAACAAACAAGGAATGGTGTTATATACCTGTAATAGAGGCCAGCCTAGAATGAGGCCTGTCTCAATACATAAATAAATAATAAATCTTCAATCATAAGAATTTTGTTGACTTGACTGAGTCTTTTTCTTAAGTCAAGGCATAAAATAATACATATTTATGGAGTATGTTAAGTCTTAATTTCTTAGTCTCATTGTCTTCCTGCTACCCACCATACTTATACTTAAGGTGCTACCTTGTAACTGTTTTTATTATTAGAAAGTATATTCTGAATTATGGCATCAAACTTACAATGAACGTAACATTTACAAGTTGGGAACTATTTTATTAATATGAATTCTTTTTAAAAAAAGATATTTATTTTGGGGCTGGAGAGATGGCTTAGCAGTTAAGAGCACTGACTGCTCTTGCAGAGGACCCGGGTTCAATTCCCAACACCCACATGGCGGCTATTTTATTTATTTTTATGTGTGTGAGTGTATTGCTTGCATGTTTGTGGGTGCACCTGTGTCCTGCAATGCTGTGGAGGTCAGAAGACGGCTTTGGATTCCCCTGGAACTGGAGTTAATGACGCTTCATAGCCACCATGTGGTTGCTGGAAATCGAACCTGGGTCCTCTGCAAGAGCAGTCAGTGCTCTTAACTGCTAAGCCATCTCTTCAGCCCCTAATATGAATTCTTGACTCTGTTGAACTTAGAATGTAATTGTGTTCTGCAGTGAAGTTTTTCCTTAAGTTGTTCCCTTCAGTTTGAATATTTTATAGACTGAATGGCTTCCTAAAGTACTGTTAAAATATTGATATATCCCTTTTTATTGATTCATCTTGTCTTTATTTGCTAGGCTTATAGAGCTATTTTCCAAGAGTGTCAGAAATGATACACTGAGAATAAAATGGTTCTAAAGTCTATATGTTTTCTTATCACTTGAAGAGTCCTTGATGATTAGCTATTAAATTAGAATTTTACAGGGTTCCCCCCCAGCTTGTTTTTGTTTTTTATCCTCAGGTAACCCCTGCTGGCATGGAACTCAGGGTCTTCTTGCCTCTCAGCCCCTGAATAATTATGTTGGGAGTATTATAGGTGTGTGCCATCACACTTGGCAGCTGAGGAATATATATATATATATGTATGTATGTATGTTGGTTGGTTGGTTGGTTGGGTGTTTTTTTTGGTCTTTTTGAGTCAGGGTCTCCCTGTAGCTCCAGCTGTCCTGGAACTCACTATGTAGACCAGGCTGGCTTTGAACTCACAGAGATCCGCCTGCCTCTGCCTCCTGAGTGCTGGGATTAAAGGCGTGCATCACCACACCTGGCAAGGGATGTTTATATTTATTATTTTTTTATTTTATATGTGTGAGTGTATTGCCTGCCTGTATGTAAGTGCACCCTGTTATGCAGTGTCCCAAGTGGTCAGAAGAGGGTGGATTTTCTGGAACTGGAGTTACAGATGGTTGTTGGCTGCCTAGTCTGCAAGAACAGCCAGTGTTCTTAACTGCTGAGCCATCTTTCCAGCTCCTGAGGGATCTGTTTTAAGGAAACATGCTTAAGTATGTTTATCACAGTGATACTTAACAGTTGTGAATAGTTGAAAACAACATAATTAAAGTAGAGAGGATAGATAGCTAAGATGTTATGGTATATTTATTGAACAGAATAATTTAGACATCACAAGAGTTTATGACATGCTTTTGGGGACACGAGATACATATTTATCTAGGCAAGTGCTCTACCAGTAATCTAAGCTACATTCCAGCCCTACACCTTCCTTTCTCTTTCCTTCCCCCATCCTCTTTTCTCCATTCCTCTCCTCTCTCCTCTCCATTCCTCTCCACCTCTTCTTGCCTTATTCTCTCCTCCTCACTCTTTGTTTCTTGAGCTGAGGAGCTCATGTATCCCAGGCTGGCTTTGAACTCCTGATACTCCTACCTTCACCCCCCAAGTGCTGGGTTTACAGGTGTATGCCACTACACTCAGCTAGCCCAGATGTTTGCTTGTTAAAATATTTCTTTCTGCAGTTTTATAGTTTGGACACTCAGGCATCTTCATACTGATTGTAGGTTTTTGAAGGTGGTAACAGACATAGGTTACTCAAGTATAGATCTTTTGTTGTTCTTGTTTTTATTGAGCTTTTGTACATTTCATACAACAGTTCTTAATCAAATACAGACACCGCCCCCCCCCCCAAGTATAGCTCTTGTTAGGCAAATCTTCATCCTTATGTTTTATGGACGACCACATTTGCATACAATATGGGAGAGTCCTCATCTCTTTTGACCCAGAGTACTTTGTGGAGTCTGGTGTCAATGTGCGTATCTGGAGTCTCTATCTCCTTAGTGCCACATTTCTGAATTTTTCCCTCTCTCTAAACCAGAGTTTCTTTATGTAGATCAGTCTGGTCTTGAACTTGAGAAGCTCCTCCTACTTCAGACTCCTAAACTCTTTGATAATAAACATATGCTGCCATGCTTGGCCAAACTAGGCTGTTTTTAACCAAATATTCTGACAACTAGCAAAGCTAGAAGATGTAGAAGAGTTACACAGGTAGTGAAAAATTTGAAGTCAAGTACTGAAAGATGAATAAAGCTTTAAATTGTATTTGATGTTTGAGGCAGTCTTCTAAATTATTACTAGTTGTGGATACAACTAAGAGGTTGAATAGACTTCAGAAATATTCATGTCAAGGAGGACAAAGTATAGGAATTACAACCTGCCAATGAGAAGGTTCTGGGAAACACTAGGGTTTTGCATTGGCTCCTACAAGGCCTAAATCTTAGGGATAAGGAAGTAGCAGATGTAGATCAGTTTATATAAGGAAAGAAGTCTAGCCTAGTCTATTCTGCAATGGATTAAGATGATCTGAATTTCCTGATGTTGGTACCCTGTCTTCAGGTAGCAAAAGTAACCCTTTTCAAATAACAGCATCCACAAAGAAATGGTTTATAATTTTTATATACAATGACCAGTAGTCAATAAAAAATAACTAGGTATATGACAAGATGTAACTGAAAACCAGTGGGAAAATTTGACAATAGAAACAAACTGAGGATACACAAATTTGTTGTCAGTCATGGACTTGTAATATACTTATTATTAATGTCTTACAAGAATAATCCCAGCATTTGAGAGACAGAGGCAGGTAGATCTCTGAGATTGAGGCCAGCCTGGTCTACATAGCAAGTTCCAGGATAGCCTGGTCTACAGGGTGGGTCAAAAAGACCCCCCCCCAAATGGTAAGGGTTGGGTTTGTTGTTGGTTTTTTTTTTTTGTAGTGTATACCTAAATCTTGTACTTAGACAAGTATTCCACCACTGAATTATATTTCCAGCCCCAACTTGATCATTAAATATTAAAGAATGAAGTACAGCTAGGCGTGGTGGTGCACGCCTGTAGTCCCAGCACTTGGGAGGCAGAGGCAGGCTGATCTCTGTGAGTTCAAGGCCAGCCTGATCTACATAGTGAGCTCCAGGCCAGCTGGGGCTACAGGGAAACCCTGTTTCAAAAAAAGAGTGAAGTAGAAATTCTAGGGCTGAAAGCACAAGAACTGATTACTAAGTGTCGATGGATGGGACTGGCAAGGTGACTTCCTGAGTAAAGGTACTTGATGTCAATCCTGTTGACCTGAGTTCCTAAGTTTGATCTTTGGGACCTACATGGTGGAAGGAGAGATCTGACTTCCAAAAGTTGTTCTCTGACCTCCACGCACATCCCATGGCATGTTCAGCGCCCCCCACTAAAATATAATAAAAAAATTTTTAAGTCAGTGGGTGGGCTTAAGAGCATAAATTAAGCTGAAGAGAGAATTAGTGAAATAGAATGTAAGTTAGGTAAAAAGAAATGCCAAGGTGTTGGGAGACAGAAAGATGGAATATGTTCAGAGGAGGAAGAATCAATGGAAACAAAATGCTTCTAATGAGAAGTTCTCTGAGAAGTTTCCCAAACTAAGAGAAATCATCAAACCACAAATCAAAGGAGTACTAAGTAGGGAAGACAATAGCTGGGCACATTGTAGTGTGACACTGCTGAAACATAGGTGGAAGAGAAATCTTTGTTGTGGGTTTTTTGAGACAAGGTCTTGTTATACAGCCCAGGAAGGCCTTAAGTTTGAGGTTTTCCTGACTCTGTCTAGGAATGCTGAGATTGCAGAAATGCTTAACCATGTCTGGTTTACACTGTTAATTTTTAAGTGTCATGAAATTTTATTTTAAAATTATTTTTATTTATTAAGAGCACTGACTGCTTTTGCAGAAGATCCAGGTTCAATTTCCCAGCACCCACATGGCAGCTATGAACCATCCTTAACTCCAGTTCCAGGGGAATCTGAAGCCCTCTTCTGACCTCCACGGCATTGCATGACACAGGTGCACTCACATACATGCAGGGAATACACTGATACACATAAAACAAAAATAATAAATGTTTTTAAAAATATTTATGAAATATTTAGGAATGTGCTGATTTTGATAGCCCCATCTGCAGTTCAGCTTATTAGATTATTAATATTGTTTCTAGTACTTTTGTCAATTCTCGATTTTTTTTTTTCATGGACAGTTATATATCATTTATAACATGCAAATTAATTAGAGACAGTCTCATTACGTACACTTGGCTGGCCTGGAACTTGGTATGTAGACCAGGCCGTCCTCAAAATGTGAAGATCTGCCTGCCTCTGCCTCCTTAGTGCTGGGATTAAATGCATATGCCACTATGCCCAGTCTCATTCTTATTTTTTATTTTATTCATTATTTATTTACTTTATTTTTTTGAGATAGGGCCTCCCTGTAGCCCCAGCTGGCTTAGAACTCAGTATGTAGACCAGGCTGATCTGGATCTCACAAATCTGCCTCCCTCTGCCTCCTGAGTACAGGGATTAGAGGTGTATGCCACCACTCTTGTCTCATTCTTATTTTTTATTTTTTTAAAAAATATTAGTTTTAGGGGCTGCAGAGATGATCCAGTGGTTAAGAAGACTGGCTGCTCTTGCAGAAGACTGGGGTTCGATTCCCAGCTTTCACATGATGGCTAACAACCATCTATAACTCCAGTTCTAAGAAATTCAGTGCCCTCTTCTGACCTCCTTGGGCATTGCACGACACGAGTGCACTTACATACATGCAGGCAATACATACATACACATAAAATTAAAATAATAAAATACTTTAAAAATATTTTTATTTTGTGTGTATGATTGTATTGACTATGTATGTTAAGTACACCCATGCAATGCTCTTGGAAGTCAGAAGAGGGTGTTGGATTCCTTGGGACTGGAGTTATGGATGGTTGTTAGCTACCATGTGGGTGCTGAGAAACCTTTGCAAGAGCAGCCAGTGCTCTTAACTGGTGAGCCAAGTTTTTATTTACTATTATTGGGTATGTGAATGTGAGTTTGTGTCTGCCACAATGCGAATGTGGAAGTCAGAGGATAATGGTTCGAAAGTCAGTTCTCTTTTTTTTGGAGGATTGTTGCTTACTTTCCTTTTTTAAAAAAATACTTTATTTCTTATTTTTATTCTGTGTGTATGAGTATATTGCCTGCATACTTGTAAGTGTACTCATGTTGTACAGTGCCCACGGAAGTCAGAAGAGGGTGTCGGATCCCCTGGAACTGGAGTTAGGGATGGTTGTTGGCCACCATATGGGTGCTGGGAGTTGAACTTGGGTCTTCTGCAAGAGCAGCCAATGCTCTTAACCACCGAGCCATCTCTCCAGCCCCCAAGTAAGACTGCATACATGTGATCATACTACTGTCAAAGAAATGGCCATCTAAGCTAGCAGGATTACTCAGCAAAGGCTCTTGCCACCAAGCCTGACAACCTGAGTTCTACCTCCAGAGCCTACATAATGGAAGGAGAAAATCAATTCAAGCAAGTTATCCTCTGACTTCCACGCATGGGTGGTGTGGCATGTGCATGTCCACACATACACAAAATAGACACACACTGCAATTTTCTTTAAGTAAAAAGAGGCTGCTGGGCATGGTGGCAGACACTTTTAATCCCAGCAGAGGGAGAGGCAAAAGCAGGTGGATCTCTGTGAGTTCAAGGCCAACCTTGTCTACATAGCAAGTTCCAAGCCAGCTAGGGCTCATAGGGAGACCCTGTCTCAAAAAACAAAAACAAAATAAATAAATAAATAAATAAATAAAAAAGAGACCAGAGAGGTGACTCAGCTATCTAAAGAGAAACCAGAGTGTTTTCATTTTCTTTGGAAGAAATGGGTTTCTCAATTCACTTCTATGTATTGCTGGGCCCAAGGCCTCCACCCTCCTGTCTCTTAGTGGCTATTAAAACTTATGGCTCAGTGGTTAAGAGCACTGGCTACTATTGCAGGGGACCCAGGTTTGATTCTCAGCACACAGGTGGCAGCTAACAACCATCCCTAACTCCAGTTCCAGGGGATCTGATGCCCTCTTCTGACCTCTGTGGGCATTGCATGACATGGGTGCACTTATATACATGTAGACAATACACTCATATACACACACAGACACACACACACACACAAATAATAAAATAATTAAAAAAGAAAAAAACATTCTAGGCTAGCTGGGGCTATAGGGAGATCCTATCTCAAAAAGACCAAAAACAAAACAACAGCAACAACAAACCTCAAGGCTTTAGAGTACAACAGATTTACCTCCCAGGACAACCATGTCCTTGTGTCCTGGGAATTTTCTTTATCAAAGGGTCAGCTATACATTTGGAAGTAACTTGCTATATTTTATCTGGCATGGTTTCAGACATTTGTGGGGGATTCCTCCTCCCCTCCCCCTCCCAACTATGTTGTCTATACCATTAGTCTTTCATGGAGTCAGTCCTCTGTTGCTCCCAGGTGCTGGGGATTGAATCCAGAGCATGTGTGATGTAGGCAGGTGCCCCACCACTGAGCTATACCTTAGCCCTCTCATAGAATTTTAGAACCCATCCTTGGGGCTAGAGAGATGGCTCAGTGGTTAAGAGCACTTGCTATTCTTACAGAGAACCTGAGTTTGGTTTCCTGCACCCCGTCAGGTGACTCACAACCATCTATAACTCAGCTTCAGGGGATCCTATGCTATCTTCTGGACTCTACTGGCACCTGTTGTCATGTCCCCATTACCATACTCAGACACACATACACACATAATTTTCAAGTTACTTTTGACAAAACCCACCCATCTTTCTAGGAGGACCACTAGGAATACAGAATGATTGCTTATGGCATTGGGCTATAGATTGTTTATTATTCTCATGTATTTTTCATATTTATGCAGAAGAACAAATACTTCATAACTTCCAACTTAAAAAGGGAAATTGTCCTTAAGGTTCTCCAAATAATGGCCCTTCTTTTCTGTTTGTTGCAGGTGGTACGGTTGTGTCAAAACCCAAAGCTGGCTCTCAAGAATAGTCCACCTTATATCTTAGACCTGCTACCTGATACCTACCAGCATCTCCGTACTGTCTTGTCAAGATATGAAGGGAAGATGGAGACACTTGGAGAAAATGAATATTTTAGGGTATTCATGGAGAATTTGATGAAGAAAACCAAGCAGACTATAAGCCTCTTCAAGGAGGGAAAAGAAAGAATGTATGAGGAGAATTCTCAGCCTAGGTAATGGAGAAATACTACACAAATATTAATTCAGGTCTGTGACTGCCAGAATGATAATGCTAGAAATAACTTAGTTGGTTTGAATTTTATATTAACAAGGGTAGAAAATTGACATATTTATTTTTAAATTTTGTTATTTTTATGTGTGTGTGTTGCCTACATGTATGTAAGTGTACCCATGTCATGCAATGCCAGAGGAGATGAAAAGAGAGCATTGAATTCCCTTAGAACTGGCGTTACAGATGGTTGTTAGCCACCATGTGGATGCTGGGAATAGAACCCAGGTCCTCTGTAAGAGCAGGCAATGCTCTTACCTCAGAGCCATCTCTCCAGCCCCTAAGTTTTTTTGTTTGTTTGCTTGGTTTTTGGTCTTTTTGAAACAGAGTCTCCCTATAACTCCAGCTGGCCTGGAACTCACTATGTAGACCAGGCTGGCCTTGAACTCACAGAGATCCACCTGCCTCTGCCTCCCCTGTGCTGGGATTAAAAGCATGTGCTACCATGCCAGGCTCAGCCCCTGAGTTTTTAGTTTTTAAAGATTTTCATTTATCATTTTTATTTTTTATGTGTATGAGTGTATTGCCTGTGTGTAGGTAAGTGTACCCGTGTCGTGCAATGCTTTCTGAGGACAGAAGAGGCCGTCAGATCCCCTGGAACTGGAGCTATAGTTGTTAGCTGCCATGTGGGTGCTGGGATTGAACCCAGGTTTTCTGCAGGAACAGTCAATGTTCTTAACCACTGAGCCATCTCTCCAGCCCTAGCCCCTGAGTTTTTTAAAAAAATATTTTAAAAATACTCGTGTGTGTATGTATGTGTGTAGGAGTGGGTTCTGGGGTTTGAACTCAGGCTTGGCAGCAAGTACCTTTATCTGCTGAGCTATCTCTACAGCTTTTTTTAAATTGAAATTTTGTAATTTTCTTTTTAAAAAATATTTTATTTTATTGGGGCTGGAGAGATGGCTCAGCGGTTAAGAGCACTGACTGCTCTTGCAGAGGACCTGGGTTCGATTCCCAGCACCCACATGGTGGCTACGAACCATCCTTAACTCTAGTTCCAGGAGAATAAATATTAAATAATAAAAATAATAAAATAAAAATAGTAAATAAAATTTAATTTGGTATTTTTATTTTATGTGTATGAGTGTATTGCCTGCATGTATGTGAGTGCACCCTGTCATACAATGCCCCAGGGGGACAGAAGAGGAAGTCGGATCCCCTGGAACTGGAGTTAAGGACGGTTCATAGCTGCCATGTGGGTGCTGGGGTTTGAACCCGGGTCTTCTGCAAGAACCACCAGTGGTCTTAACTGCTGAGCCATTTTTCCAGCCCTAGATTTTTGCAATTTTCATATAATATAGTTTGACGGCATTTAGATCCACTCTCCTCTCCAGATCTCCCCCAGTGCTTCCCACCTAATTTAATGAGCTCATGTATATACATATATATACACACACACACATACACATACATATATACACATACATATATGACAGTATGGAATGTTTCATGAATTTGTGTATCATCCTTGCGCAGGAACCATGCTAATCTCTGTATCGTTCGGTTTTAGTATATGCTGCTGAAGTGAACACTGGCCTTTGTTTTTCTTTAAATAAAGCAAACTGCACTGACATTTTCTTTCTATGTAAGAGTAATTTTAGCTAAAATAGAGGCAAATATATAATACCTGCCTTCCCCTGGTGTTGGGAATGGAACCTGGGGCCTCAGGAATGCTAGGTTGGTGCTCTGTCATTGGAGATACATTCCAAGCCAAATGCAGTTAATTTAATAAACATTTGAGGGGCTGGAGAGATGGCTCAGTGACTAAGAACACTGGTTGTTCTTGCAGAAGACCGGGGTTCGAATCCCAGTACCCACATGGCAGCTAACAACTGTCTGTAACTCCAGTCTCAGGGGATCCAACAGCCTCTTCTGACCTCAGTGGGCATTGCACAATATGGGTACACTTACATGCAGGCAATACATGCATACATATAAAATAATAAATAAAAATTTTTTAAAAAGTTTAAACATTTGAGGGACCACCATGTATTCTTTTGTATTAATTAAATACCAAAACTATAGACTATTTAACATGTTATTAGCCTTGTTGTAAATTACCTACTGCAAAAGAATTTAACTAGCTTGTGGTTTTATCCAGTTGGAAATAAACATTAACTTATCTAGAACAGATATATAAATTCTAGTGGTTCTTTTTTTCGTGTGTGCTGAGGATTGAATCCAGGACTTTGTGAGTGATAGGTGAATAATCCCTCCCTGGTGACACCCCCTCACCCAACATCCCAGGCAAAGTCTCGCTGTGTTTCTGAGGTTAATCTGAAACTCATAGCCCAGACTGGCCTAGAACTACTTTTGCTTCTGTCTCTTGAATTATTGGGATTACAGGTGTGTGCTACCATGCCTGGCTAGTGTAACTACTACTTCTCCTCCTCTTCTTCCACATCGTTTTTACTTTTACTGTAACAAATTACTCCAACTATCAACCCTCCCATCTTTTTGATACAGGGTCTCCCTGTAGCCCCAGCTGGCCTGGAACTCGCTGTGTAGACCAGGCTGGCCTCTGCCTCCCAAGTGCTGGGATTAAAGGCATGTACTACCATGGCCGGTTCAATCTTATCTTTTTAGAAAATTTTTTAGTGATTTAAATTTGATCTGTAACTTCTGGTTTACATGCAGATGAATTTTATTCCTATTAGATGTTTAGATTTTATGGATTTGCTAAAATGAAATCATAAAGGCTGGGGAAATGACTCAGTGGGTAAAGTGCTGCCTGTGTAAGCATGAGGACCTGAGTTCAGGTCCCAGCACCCAGCACCCAGGTAAAAAACAGACACGGTGGCATACACGTGTAACCCCAGAGCTGGAAAGTGATAGGGATAGAGAGAGGTGGAACCCAGGGGTTTGTTGGCTAGCCAGTTTAGCTGAAGCGGTGAACTCCAGGTTTAGTGAGAGAGACCTATACACACACACACACACACACACACACACACACACACACACACACACACGAACAGGGCCCCCCCCCACATGTGTAACACACAAACATACAAGTGAAATATTAAAGTGATGGGAGCACTCTTATCACATGCATAAAGCTCTGGGTTCAATCTCTAGATAGTCATTTTATTACATTTATTGCATAGTATTACAGTTGCTTTAAAATCAACTTAATAGGCCGGGCGTGGTGGCACATGCCTTTACTCAGAAGGCAGAGGCAGGCGGAGCTCTGAGTTCAAGGCCAGCCTGGTCTACATAGTGAGTTCTAGGCCAGCTGGGGTGCTACTGGGAGACCCTGTCTCAAAGAAGACCCCCCCCCCAATCAACTTAATGGCACTGGGGGGTGGGGGTGAGGGTGGGGGCAGAGGCAGGCAGATCTCTACAAAATCAAGGCCAGCCTGGTCTACATAGTGAGTTCCAGGCCAATTGTGGCTACAGGAAGACCCTGTCTCAAAAAGACACCCCAGCCAAAATCAATTCATTAAGTAGTAAAACTGAAAAAAAATGTGTTTGCTAGCTATTATGAATTAGGTTTTTTTCTAATTTTAGGAGGTGAAAGAAGGGGTATGCATTCCAGTGATGCAATGTGGCAAAGGCTTTAGTGGAGATATGTACAGACTGCTGTGAGAATGCAGTTTTGCCTGTATCAGAAGGTGACACAGAAGAAATGTTCACCTGAACTAGATTTTGAAGAGTAAACAGGAATTTTTTAGGTGGAGAAGTCAGGAAAAGGCCTTTCACACTGTAGCAGAAACGTACATACTGTATGTTTAAGGAATGTGGGAAGTCTGGTTTGGCCAGAATTACTGGAGATAGATTAGTGGAAATACAGGTTGGAGAGAGGCCTATTGTAAAGGACTGACTTTTGACCTCTAGACTTCTCTTACAGGTGATGGATTGTCATATAACACCTTTTTTTTTTTTTTTTAAATGTGTATGAGTATATTGCCTGCATGTATGTGAGTGCACCCATGTCGTGCAGTGGAGGTCAGAAGAGGGCTTCAGATTCCCCTGGAACTGGAGTTAAGTTCGTAGCTACCCATGTGGGTGCTGGGAATTGAACCCGGGTCCTGTGCAAGAGCAGTCAGTGCTCTTTACTGCTCAGCCATCTCTCCAGCTCTCAACACCTTTTTTTAAAAAAATTAATTAATTAATTAATTTTTTGGTCTTTTTTTGAGACAGGGCTCCCTGTAGCCCCAGTTGTCCTGGAACTTGCTATGTAGACCAGGCTGGCCTCGAATTCACAGAGATCTGCCTGCTCCTGCCTCCTGAGTGCTAGGATTAAAGGTGTGTGCCACCACGCCTGGCTCAACACTTTTTTTTTTGGTCTTTTTGAGGCAGGGTCTCCCTGTAGCCCCAGCTGTCCTGGAACTCACTATGTAGACCAGGCTGGCCTTGAACTCACAGAGATCCACCTGCCTCTGCCTCCCGAGTGCTGGGATTAAAGGTGTGTGCTACCGTGCCTGGCACAAAAGCTAATTTGAATAACAAGCCAACATAGAAATCTGTTGGCTTGTAGAGTACTTGGAAAAGTGACTATCTCAAGTTGTACTCAGGGCAAGAATTCATGTAAACTTCATGTAAGACTGAAGGCAGGATTGACTTTCCTGCTCCCTCAGTGAACATTAGCATCTATACAGAAAAATCTGGCTTCTTGTAAAACACTAGTTTTATATCTCATGAGCTTCTACTAGAGCAAAAGGTCTGATTCTGTGTTTTGTTTTGTTTTGTTTTTGTAGTGCTAGTTTGTACATATACCAGGCAAGTGCTTTACACTGAGGTACATCAGCAGCACTGTTAGTTGTAGTTTTGACTTTGGCAAAGTATAGAGTAATTGATTGTCCCCAGGTAATAAATTCTGCAAAGAGACGGCATTATACAAGGCTAGGCACTCACCTCTATATTAACCACTTAGAAAATATATTAAATGAATCTAGTTTGTGTATAGTATGTGCATATGTTCGTGTATGAGTACAGGCACATGTATGCCACAGTGCAAGTGTGAAGGTCAGAGGACAACTGCCTCCTACTTTGTTTTAGGTAGGGTCTCTTTTCACCACTGTGTACTCCATACTGGCTGGTCTGTGAGCTGGAGATTTTCTGTTTCTCATAGGTAGGCTAGGGTTATAGATGCAGGCCACCACATCCAGCTTTTCATGGGTTCTGGGGATCCGAACGCTCGCTGGTCCTCATGTTTGCATGGCAAGTGCTTTTATCCACTGAGCCAGCTCCCTAGCTCTGCCTTCATTTTTCTCAACTTTGTAAAGTGAATTAAGCAAAAATCATAATTAATCTTTTTTAGTTTTTGTATTTGTTTTCCTCCCTCCTCCCTCCCTTCCAACTGAATTAACATCCCAAGTGCATGCACTCTGTGTATGTGTGTGTCTGCACATGTGTGTATGTGTGCATGTGTGTGTGTATGTATGTAAGAAATTAAAAGAAGCTAAAAGGGGTTATACAGTGCGATTAAAAAAATGGTTTATATTCATTATACTTTTAGTATAATTGTACCTTAGTTAAAACTTACGTCACAGGGCTGGAGAGATGACTCAGCAGTTAAGAACACTGGTTGTTCTTGTGGAAGACCTGGGTTTGAGTCCTAGCACCCACATGACAGCTAACAACTCCCCGTAACTCCAGACCAAGGGGATCTGATAGCCTCTTCTGACCTATGTGGTTGCATGACACGGGTGCACTTACCTACATGCAGGCAATACACAAATACAGATAAAATAAAAAATAAAAATTTAGAAAGAACAAAAAAGCTTATGTCACCAAAATTTTGCTTGCATCACTTGGAAAAATTCAGAAATAACTGAAAATTCATCTGCTAGGTATTAGGTAGGAGAGTAACTTAGCATTGAGTACTTTGGTAGGCAGGGTTCTAGGAACAGAAATAGAGCAGGGAATAGTTTCTTTCTGTTTAAAAAGACTTTATTTTTATTTTATGTGTTTGTTTGTATTGCCTGCATGTATGTAAGTGCACTGTGTCATGCAATACCCACAGAGGTCAGAGAAGGTGTTGGATTCCCCTGGAACTGGAGTTAGGACAGTTGTTAGCTGCCGTGTGGGTGCTGGGACTCAAACTCAGGTCTTCTGCAAGAGCAGTCAGTGCTCTTAACTGCTGAGCCATCTCTCCAGCCCTTTAAGTAAAATTTCACAAACTGGAGTTTGTGATGTTTCATTGATATCTCACAAACTAGACAGTAATGCTCCTATGTAGTCCATTCCTACTTCCCTAAAAATAGGTTTCAAAGCATTTCCCAAATGCTATTGGTAGATAATGACAGCTTCTGTCTTTGTGTTAAAAAGAGTATAGCCTTGATAGGAAAAGATTCCCAGTTAGATTAGGGATGCTTGGAAGGGGTAGAACCATGTATCTCTGTCTTTTCAGACTGGGAGTCAGATGATCACGACCATCTTTTAGTGGTAGAGATAGAAGGAAGTGGCTAGAACTTCATGGGTTTTAAAGCTAGCATACCAGGACTTGCTAATGGATCAGACAGATTTCGAAGTTGGAGCAACTGGATAGATAGTACAGTGGGAAGCCACCGAAAGGTCTTAAACAGGGAAGACATGACCTGACTGGTATTTTACAGTGATGGTATTGGTTGCTACCTGTACAATGAATAAAGGTTTTGGGCAGTAGCAATGATGGAAGTAGACAAGGAAGGAGAAAATGGTGAGAAATGGGTCAGAGCTGCAATCAGTAAGAATTGCTGGCAGGTTTGATAAGAGAGGGGGTGTAGAACAAGGTGACGGAAAGAATCAAGGATGGTTTCTAGTTTTATCGACTCTACTCTCTGCTGATGGTGTAGCATTTGTTATAACAGAATTTAGGATATAAATATGGGAAGAAGCAACAGTTCTATTTTGAGGGGCTTGAGAGATGGCTCAGTGATTCAAGAGCACTGGCTACTTTTGCAGAGGGCCTGAGTTCGATTCCCAGCATCCCATGGTGGCTGACAGCTGTCCTAACACCAGTTCCAGGGGATCTGATGTCGTCATCTGACCTCCGAGGACATTGCATGACACAGGTGCACTTGTATACATGCAGGCAGTATACTCATACACATGAAATTAAAAAAAAAAAAGTTCTATTTTGAGCATGTTTGAGGGTTTTTTTGTTTTGTTTTGTTTTGTCTTTTTGAGATAGAGTCTCCCTGTAGCCCCAGCTGGCCTGAAACTCGATATGTAGATGAGACTAGTCACTTGCCTCTGCCTCCTGAGTGCTGTGATTAAAGATGTATACCACCATGCCTGGCAAGTTTGAGATATTTTTATGAGCCATTTAAAGAAAGGTCAAATAAGCAGCTGGCTATGTAATTAATATTTGGGGTTCAGGGAGACATCTAGAATAGAGTTGGGTTTAGAAGGGTATTTAAAGCCATGGGAGTGGATTACATCATCTGAGAGAAGGGAGACTTGGGGGGATGGCTCAGTTGGGTAAAAAACTGGTTTTGTGGCTATAATCCCAGCACTGGGGAGGTAGAGACCGGAAGGAAGATCACTAGGGCTTTCTAGCCAGCCAGCCTAACCCAGTCTGCAAGCCTAGGTCCCAGTGAGAAGACCCTGTCTCAAAACATAAAATGCATAGCTCCCAAGGAGCAGCACCCGAGGTTGACCTCCAACACCATGCCCCCCCCATTAATGGATTTATATAGGCCTCTCTTCAAAGAGGATATATAATTGGTCGATAAACTCATGAAAAGATGTTCCTTATCAGCCATTAGGGAAAAATGCACATCAAAAGTACAATGAGATAGCTACTTCACACCCATTTGAATGAATCATCCCAAAAAAAGAAAGAAAAAGACTAAACATTGATGAGGATGGAGTCTGGACTCCTCATGCTTTGCTAATGAGAATGTAAAATGGTGCAGCTACTACAGAAAGAGTTAGAGAGTTAGCCTATTCCTGGTCAGTTCTCTTAGGTATATACATAAGAATTGAAAGCAGGAACTGGAGCAGGTATTTGTACAACAGTTTTATTGTAGCAGTATTCATGACAAACAGGACAGGGAAGAGCCCAGGGTATCTATCAATAGATAAATAGACAAATGAAATGGTGGTATACAGCTTTTCTACTCCTGGGTATTTATCCAAAGGATTCCAAGTCAACATACACACAGATACTTGCACATCAGTGTTCATTGCAACACTATTCACAATACTGAGTTATGGAACCCACCTAGGTGTCCAACAACAGGAATGGATAAGGAAAATGTGGTATTATATAAACAATGGAATCTTTTTCAGCCATAGAGAAGAATGAAGTTATGTCATTTGCAGGAAAATGGATGCAGCTGGAGACAATCATATTAAGCAAATCAAGCCAATCTTAGAATGACAAATATCATTGTGTTTTCTCTCATTGGTGGTTTTTAGATGTTATATAGTCACATAAAATACTGTATGTATATATTAAGTGAAAGAAGTGAACTTGTCTAGCAGAACAAAGGGACTAATTGGAGAGGTGAGAGAAGGGAGGATATCAGGAAATGGTGTCAATAACTGGAAGAAAATTTAAAGTTTATTTCTCTTTGTGTGTGAATGAGTGCAGGTACATGCTGGTTGGAATCAAAGGACAGCTCTCAGGAGTTAGTTTGATCTGGGGATCAAACTTAAATCATCAGGCCTTATGTGTTAGCACCTCTATCTGTTGAGCCTCTCACTGACCTGGAAAATTTAAAAAGTGTTGGAATAGCCATACAATGAAATATTCACCCATAGAAAGGGATGAAGTCCGTATACATGCTACAAGGATTAACCTTGACATTATACTGACTGAAATAAGCCAGATATAAAAGTGTGGTTATTTTATGGTTTTAGTGAAATAGAATGTGCAAATTTATAAAGGCAGATGTAATTGAGTTGGGAACCGAAAGGAGGGAAAATAAGTAGTTACTACTTAATGGTTACAGATTCAGGGTACATGAAAAATTCCGGCACTCCGTGCTTAAAGTTCCAACAAGTAGTAGGTTCAAAGCTAGCTTGTGCTACATAGCCATACCCTGGCTCACAAAAGAAGAATCATTACCAGGCATGGAAGTACACACGTGTAATCTCAGCACTTAAGGCGTAGAGGCAGGGGGATCAGGGAAGTTGAAGGTCTTCCTCAGCTATAAAATAAATTCTAGGCCAGCCTGGGATACATGACTACATGATGCTGTGTCTCAACAAAACGAATGGGTGGATATGATAAATATATTATACACATGTATAAATACCAGAATAAATAAAAGAGGTATTAAAAGGAGGGAGGAAGGAAGGGAACAATAAATCTGGAGATGGGAAGTAGTAATGCTTCTGTGATATACTATGCTTCTGAATTGTACACTAAAAAAATGGCTTGTGAAAAAGATGTTCATTAATATTAACATTGCATAAATGCTTTTCCTGAGGACAGCCATGGTTACAACAGAACAGCTTTCTAAAAGTTCGTCTCATTTTGTCACATGGAATGTTAAAAACAACAGTAATTATTAAAGACTTCTAAATAGTTAAAGAAATTATTATTTTAAAGATTTGATATTTTTATGTGTATGAGTGTTTTGCCTGCATGTATGTATGTATGCGTATCACATGCATGCCTGGTGCCCTTGAAGTATAGAAGAGGGTTTGGATCTGGAACTGGAGCCTCCATGTGGGTACTGAGAAATGAATCTGGGTCCTCAGCAAAAGCAGTATGTGCTCTTAACTGCTGGGCTGTCTCTTTGGGCCCTTATTTTTATTTTTATTTGTGTGTGTATGGGGGTGGGGAGAAGTTTCTGTTGGTAAGCATGCCATCACACACTAGCTTTATTTAGGTTCCAGGGATTGAACTTGGGTCATCAGACTTTGTGGTGAGTATTTTTACCACCTATGCCATCTTGCCAGGCCCATTAAGGAAAAAAAAATTTTTTTTTTGGAGCCAGGGTCTCACTATATAACCCTGGCTGGTTTGGAACTAATGATGTGTAGATCAAGCTGGCCTCAGGCTCTGAGATTACCTGCCTCTGCTTTCCAGGTGCTCACATTAAAGCTGTGTACCACCATGCCCTGCCCAGTAAATTAAGTACAAGCAGTATTGTACGTCATGGTAAAGAATGCAGTGCTGACAGCATGTATAGTTTGGTAATTTATCTTGATTCAACCCCTGGAACCATCTTCCATGTACTTAATATCTCCTGGTGTTTCCCTAACCTTTTGTACAAGGAATATAGTTAGAATAACCGTTTTGATATCTACATGTATTAATTCTGTGTTCTAGCCTCAGTAAGAGTCGTATTTTCCTGCTTCATTGTAATGCTTGGTAAGTTTTGATTGAATGCTAGTGTGAATTTGGCCTTATTGGAGACTGGATACTTTCATATTCATTTCCAAAGTAGAGTCTCACTCTTTAACCTTGGCTGGCTAGCTGGCTTGGAATTAGATGTGGAGACCAGGCTGGCCTTGATCAGAGACCTGCCTGCCCCTGTCCCTATTTCTGTTTCTGCCTCTGCCTCCTGAGTGTTGGGATTAAAGACGTGTCACCACACCTGGCACTTTTGGGCTCTGGAATAGAGCTATAATACTTAGGAGTACTGTGATTCTTTTTGGCAG
Source organism: Nannospalax galili (assembly GCF_000622305.1). Lineage (NCBI taxonomy): Eukaryota > Metazoa > Chordata > Mammalia > Rodentia > Spalacidae > Nannospalax > Nannospalax galili. Next base: position 609,503 of record NW_008360328.1, read on the forward strand.
GACTAGGATAGGCTTCTTAGTACCCACTGAATTAACAAGATTTTCCTTTCTCTTATCCCTGTGTGGGAACTGGGGTAGGTAATTCTTTTCAGGTGGAATCTTTCCCCACCTTCTATACTGTGCTGACCAGTGCTCAGCTGAAGACTTAGAAAATCTTCTCCATAGCTCTCCAGAGCCATCTCCTTTTTGTGGAGCTCTCATACCTGGCTCTGTGGCACAATGGATTGACTCAATGGACTTACATAGAGCTCCCCTGCCTCTGGTATTCTGTCCAAGGGAACACCATTTCCCTTGGCTTCCCAAGACTTGGAGTCTGTCTCCTATATCCATAGGGACTGCCATGTTGCCTGGGCTCCCTTCCCAGTGCCTGATCTGGACACTGTGTGGGCTGTTGGAGTAGTCATAGGATTTCCCTCACGTGTCTCTCTTCAGCAGTTGCTTCCTATGCGGTGGTCCCATGTCTAAAAACAATTGTTCCATATATTTTGTAAAATTTTTAGTTTTTTCAGGTCAGGGTTGGAGGGCAAATCCAGTAACTACAAAAGCAGAAATCAATCTAAAACTTCATTTAGGGTGTTCCCAAGTTCAGATGCAATTAATGTTAAGCATTTACTTGCTCTATGTGTGTATCCACTTGCCTCTGCCTCCTGAGCACCTACCTGAATTAAAGGCATGTGCCACACCACACCTGACCCAGCAGTTCTGTTTCTTTTGTTTGGATGTCAGATAATGACTTTATTTTATTCCTTGTTATAGAAATGAACTGTAAAGGCTACATTTTTGAAGCAATATTCAGATTAAATATTCAACTTAATAAACTGAGAGAGGTTAAAACATGTTTTAATAGGCATGTCTTTTTTTTTTAAGTTTGTATTTTGAGCACAAACATATTCATTAGTGTGATTTACCACAAGAATATGCACTCACAACAGTTTCAGTTAAAATACTATTTTGGACATAGGCTTGATTAGGCAAATAGAGAGACTGAAGACTCCCAAAGAGCCTGTGGTGGCTTTTATAAAACCAGAGCATTATAAAGAAGAAATGGTCAAGTAGTGTGCAAAAGCCCTTTCTAATCACTTTGCTCTTAGTGCCAGCTAAGAGTTGGTCTAAACCTATAATGCCTGTGAGGCCTACAATTGCATTTAAATGAGAACATCTTACAGAACACGCTCTAAAACTGGCCACAATGTCCTTACCAGCCTGTAAGTATACAAAGTCAGCAAGGGCCTGCTTAAGGGTACCTAGGAGCATGACAGGAGCAGCACTGTGAACTGTAATACTAGCAACTTTTTTTTAAACTTTCATTTGCTGTATATTGAACTTAAAATTTCTTCAGAAAGCTTAAGTCCAATCTATTAAATTGGTTAAATGAATTAAATAAAAGAAGTTTGTTTGTTTTTTGGTCTTTTTGAGACAGGGTCTCCCTGTAGCCCCAGCTAGCCTGGAACTCACTGTGTAGACCAGGCTGGCCTCGAACTCACAGAGAATTGCCTGCCTCTGCCTCCTGAGTGCTGGGACCAAAGGTGTGCGCCACCACACCTGGCTAATAAAAGAGGTTTTGATAGCAATTTTCTTTCCTCCGCCTTTAAACCCTCCCCCTACTCCTTTTACATGCAAATCATCTATTCAGCTTAGTGTCTAACAAAATGTATCCTAGTGGTTAAAATTTAAGTATTACAGCTTTCGTGCTTCTTTTAACGTATCATAGTTATTTTTAATGGTATTTTTCTCTTGATTATTTACATTTAGAATAATTAGTTAAGTATTTTATTTTCTCTGCAAAGTTGGATCAGATAATCGTGATCTCTTTTCCCTTATTCTTTGACTCTGAACTTTAGTGAGCATGATTAAACAGCAGCTTAGGTTAGAAAACCTTTTATTGTTGTTTCTATTAAAAGCCTTAGTTATCTTGTCACTAACCTTTGACCTAGATAAGGCTGAGTATTATCTATTTTATTTCTTAATCACTAGATCAAGGTTTTGTAGATTATTTTCCTGGCAGGCCCTGACTGATTAAGGTCCTACTTCATAGCCTAGATTCAGTTCTTTTTTACTTAGTGACACAGAGACATGTTAGAAAATGTGTGATACTGAGGGATGAGATAAAAGCAGGTAGAGTAGTGTCTAAAGCAGAACTGTGAAGCTGGACTGCCCAGATTGGATTCCTTTGTCATTACTGTCTTTGTGACCTTGAACAAGACACTTCTTTTAACCTCAGACTTCTCATTTGGCTGGTAAGCCATTTTTTTCTCATTGCTAGCCTTCTGTGTGTGTTACCAAGGATTGAACCCAGGGCCTTACAGATGCGAGGCAAGCACTTTACCACTCCACTTTACCATCTCCAGTTCAGATTTTTTCATGTGAAAATGTTCTCATAGTTTAAACATCACATTGTATCCCATAAATATATATAATAATTGTTAAATAAAAGTAAAATTTGATTTGACACTAAATCCCAGAAGAAATTCACAGAGGTATGACCAGATCAGAGACACCACCTGTGAAGCACTGCCATTGAGCCAGGGCAGCATTGTAATCTGATCAGCCAAGGGAAGACTTAGAGGAGAACCAAACTGCCCATTGCAGCAGGGAAGGAAAGTCAGAGTCAAGATAGAGCTAATAATCAGGCCAATTAGTGCTGCTCTCAGCCTTCACCAGAGAAGTTTCTGTTTACAGTGAGTTAATGCAGACACACAACTGGTCAGAGTGCTGAGAATAAGTGACTATTGAGTGCTCAGCCCTAAACAGGACATCAGTATCCCCCCCCCCCCCAAGTCTCATCATGGAAGAGGGGGCAGAAAGAAAGCCAGAGGATGGGAAGGAGTGCTGTGGGATGCTGTCTTCTGGACAAGATGAGGCCCATCAACATTCCATCAGGACTGGAGGAAGGTTTCATGAGACCCTCATCCCTTTCTAAGGAACTATTGACAGTGGTTCACTGTGGGAGGGAGAATTTTCTTCTGTTGTGTAGCCACTGGTAACTTGCTTGTGTTCTAGTAAATAATCTATCATGCTCATGCAAACAACCCTAATTAAACTCAGTGGATCACAAAAAAGAAAGAATACAACAAAAGACATAAAAGTGGGTGAGAGGCCTTTTTAGGAAGAAGGGAATCAGTGGGAGGGGAATGAGAGAAGGTAATTGGGGGGCGAAAATGTCCAGAATACATTAATTACATTTATGAAATTTTCAGAAATAAAAATAAATTTAATTACATCTTCTGTTTTGTTTTCTTTTTTGTTTGTTTATTCTTTTGTTTTTTTAAGACAGGGTCTTCCTTGTAGCCCGAGCTGGCCTGGAACTTGCTATGTAGAGATCCGCCTGCCTCTGCCTCTCAAGTACTAGGACTAAAGGTGGGCACCACCATACCCAGATTTAATTGCTCTTTTTTTTGTCTTTTTGAGACAGGGTCTCCCTGTAGCCCCAGCTGTCCTGGAACTCACTATGTAGATGAGGCTGGCCTCAAACTCACAAAGATCCACCTGCCTCTGCCTCCCAAGTGTTAATTGCATTTTTTAAACATTTATTATTTATTTGTTTATTATTTAATTATTGAGATGGGGAGAGAGAGGGATGCATGTACACCACAGTATACCTGTGGAGGGTGTGGCACCATGCCTGGCTTTAGTTACATCTTTTAGACTTTATTTATTGAGAGAGAGACACATGTACACCACAGTATACTTGTGGTGGTCAGAGGACAACTTCCAGGTGTGGGTTCTCTCAGGTTCTTGGGATCAAACTTAGGTCATCATCAGGCTCAGTGGCAAGTGCCTATACCTGCCAAGCCATCTCACTGGCCCAAAGTACAATTTTTTTTGCACTTCAGCCTCCATTTATTTATTTTTTAAAAAGTGGCAGACTTGCTGGGCGTGGTGGCACACGCCTTTAATCCCAGGACTCGGAGGCGGAGGCAGGCGATTCTCTGTGAGTTCAAGGCCAGCCTGGTCTACATAGTAAGTTCCAGGCCAGCTGGGGCTACAGGGAGACCCTGTCTCAAAAAGACCCCCCCCCAAAAAAAAAGTGGCAGACTTGAGATTGACTGATAGGCTGTCAAGAGTAACCTTACAAAAGTAGAATCCATTTAGCAGTGACTATGTGGAGATGTGAAAGACTCGTTAGCAGTGACTTCTATTTAGCTGATCATTGGGTTTCCTCTGTCAGCCTGGTTCTTCTTACTTTGTGGTTACAGAAGTAGACTCAGGCTGGTGCTACCTTCAAAGGAAGTGTCCCCATGGTAGTGGGGTGCGGTTGCTGTCGTGACCATCCTCCCTTTCCAGGGCTCTGGGTTGTGCTGCCCACTTCCTTTTATTGTACCAATGGGAACGGTTTCTGAAATTGTTGTCTTGTAAATAGAAATAAAATTCTTTTTCATTGTGCTACAAAGTTGCCTTGTGTTCTGTTACAGCAATTCTCCTTGACTTTAGAGCACTCTTGAGCACTCCTGATCTGCGTTTTCAGCCCATTCCTTCATTTTAAGTTAAACCATTGGGGGAACAGGTTTCTCTTTCCTCTTGGTAGCAGGACTATGGTGTAACAACCACTTGTCAAAGGCAGAAAACAGCTTGAGAAAGGGTCCAGCTTACAAAGTCTTTCATTTTGAAGAATGGCAAAGAAGGTGTTGACTAAGGTTGGAGAGTCCCCCAAAATTTGGGCTGTCATCACCAAAGGTTTCTTTTTCTTAGTGATGTAATAGTGAGTCAGTACTTATGCTCTCAGGCCTTGTTCAAACCGGGGTTATATAGAGTTATATGGTGTTACAGCTTCTGGTTTTAGACCCATCTTAGTTGAAATCTTGGCACACTTGTTTGCTAATAGAGATATTGTTGGCAAGATACTTAAACATCTCTAACTCTGCATATTATTTATTTGTTTATTTATTCAGGCTTTTTGAGACAAGGTCCTTTTATATAGCCCATGAAGTCTTGCCAATCCTTATTCAGCATCTATTTATTTATTTATTTATTTATTTATTATTTATTTATTTGTCTTTTTTTTTGTCTTCCTGAGACAGGGTCCCTCTGTAGCCCCAGCTGACCTGGAACTCACTATGTAGACCAGGCTGGACTTGAATTCGCAGAGATCCATCTGCCTCTGCCTCCCAAGTGCTGGAACTACAGGTGTGTACCACCACACCTGGCTTATTTATTTATTTTTTGGTCTTTTTGAGACAGGGTCTCCCTGTAGCCCCAGCTGTCCTAGAACTCACTATGTAGACCAGGCTGGCCTGAACTCAGAGATCCGCCTGCCTCTGCCTCCCGAGTGTTGGGGTTAAAGGCGTGCACCACCACTCCCGGCTATTTTTTTATTTTTGAAAAATATTTTTATTTTTATGTGTATGAATGTTTTTCCTGCATATAAGTTCACCTGTGTCATGCAGTGCCTACAGAGGTCAGAAGAGGGCATTGGATCCCCTGGAACTGGAGTTACAGATGGTTGTTAGCTGCCATGTGGTGCTGGGGATCCAAGTCCTCTGTAAAAGCAGCCAGCTCCTTATTTTGTGCAGCTGTTGGGAAGTCACAGGATCTATGTTTGAGTGTGGACTTTCTAGCGCAGCCATAATTCGGAGGGGGGCACTCATCTTTAAATAAACCCCAACCCTATGCTCTGTCAGCAAGCCCAATAAACTAGTTAGGATTTAAAAAAAAGAAAGAAAGAAAGAAACTGTTAGAATATGCAGATAGTTCCTGGTTCTCTAAATGCCTGTGTGACATTTCCAGAAGCTCAGATGGTGTCTTTCTGACTGTTTTCTAATTGTCTTTAATAAATACTCACTATGATCTGGGATACTGGGTTCAGTGTTGTACATTTTCTGGTTTACAGCTTCTTACCATGAGTGGTTACATTTAATAACTTTTTAAATAAATGAAGCAACAGTGACTTAAAAAGGGCGGGGGCAGCTCTTAACCTCTCTGCCATCTCTCCAGCCCCTAGTTAATTCTTTGAGACAGGGTTTTATATGGCTTAGGCTGATCTCAAACATGCTATATAGCTGAGGATGACCTTGAACTCCTGCTCTTCCTGCCACAAAAATATTTTTTTTTAATAAGTATTCTGTAACCAGGCATGGTGGTACATGCTCTTTAATCCCAGGACCTGAGAGACAGGAGGATTAGAAATTCAAGGCCAGCTGGGCGTGGTGGCATACACCAGTTAACTCAGTTCCTAACTCAGTGCCAAGAATACAGAAAACACAAGCCTACTCTATCAAAATTAGGTGAGAGAGATTTAGGTGACTCTAGATGAGATAGATTATACTGAGTTGTACTAAGGTAATTAAGGTAATAACTGGACTAAGATGGAGACAGACATTATTGGCACAATAAGGTGATCATATGTCTTTTTCTTCTGTATTATTATCTTAGAGAATTATGTCAGTAGGTTTGTAAAGCCAAACTGTCAATGGGGGACTAGGGTTATAGCTATGTAGTAAGTAGAGTGCTTGCCTGGCATATACAAAGCCCTAGGTTTGATCTCTTGATTGTCACCCCTCCCCCGACACACACAAAAGGTGGGAGGCACACATCTGTAATCCCAGCAGTTGGAGGGGGAAGCAGGAAGTTTAGAAGTTCAAAATCATACTTGGCTACTCTGTATTGTCTGGGCTAGAGACCTTGTCTCAAATAAATTATTTTTTTCCCCAAAACCTAGTAAACTATTCTTAGATGACCCTAGTTTATAATTCTACATTAAGTTTACATGCACGCACCTATGCACTCACAAGCTGGAGAGCTAGCTGAGTCAAGAGCTTTCCATGCAAGCAATGTTCTAGTAAGAACCTAGGCGAGGTGCCTTGTCTTTGTAATTACAATATTGGGGAGGTAGAGGCAAGCAGGGCCCTTGAAATTGCTGGCCAGTCAGCCTGGCCAAATTGGAAAACTTAACGTTCCAGTGAAAGTCCTTTCTCAAAAAAACAAGGTGAACAGCTCCTGGGAAACAACACCCCTGGCTTCCACACAACAAAATGTATATTTTACTACTTTACTGTACTAATGATTAATATTTAAATTTTAGATTTGCTGGAGTTTTAGGCAGTGCTAAAGATCTTAACCCAAGGCCTCACAAGTGCTCTGTTACTGAGTTACATCTATAGTGCCTATAATAATTTAGAAATTTAAGCAAACAAAAAAGTCCAGTCATGGTGGTGCATACTTTTGATCCCAGCATTTGAGAGGGAGAGGCAGGCAGATCCCTGTAAGTTCGAGGCTAGAGTGGTCTACATTGAAAGCTTCAGGCTGGCCAGGGCTGCATAGCTGGCCTGGCACTATGTAGATCAGGCTGGCCTGGACCTCAGAGATCCGCCTGCTTCTGCCTCCCAAATGGCAGGACTAAAGGTGTGTGCCACCATGCCTGACTGATTCTTGAATTATTTTTGTGTTTCCTAACCATACCAAAAACCCAAAGGTTCTAATCTAAAACGTGTCAGTGGTGTGGAGTTTTTGTTGTTGTTGTTTTTGAGATAGAATCTTGCTATGCAGTCCAAGCCAATGGCCTTGAACTCATGATCTCCTTTGGTGTTTTGAGTGCTGGGATTACAGGTGTACACTGCCACACTTAGCCTGTGCTTTAATGCAGATGTATCACTTTTTAATTGTTTTAAAATTTAAGTGTGTAAGTTCTGTGTCTCATATGAGTTAGGGAAGAATATATCTGAAAAATTGTTTTTTGGTGATAGTTCACAGTGGAGAAACATGGCAAATGTTACTGTAATTAAATGATCAAAACCTCTTCAGTAAGTATAGATACCATGACATGAGATGAAGGGCCCATCTTTTTTTCCCCATAAATTCATAATCCCAGTGAAAATCTGAGAAAAGTATAAGACTCATTGAGCACATTCTTCAAAGCCATCTGACCATGATCTGGAGAACAGCTGTCATGAAAAACAAAGAAAGACCAAGAAGCTACCAAAGCCAAGAGACCAAGCATGTAGAAAGAACAAGTGGAGCCTGTTATGGGGGTACCAGTAAGATATGCTGAGAGGCAGAGGCAGGAGGGTCACAAGTTTGAGGCCAGCCTGGGCTATATATTTTGGGTTGGAGAAATGGCTCAGCAGTTAAGAGTGGTGGCTGGTCTTCCAGAGGACCTGGGTTTGGTTCCCAGCACCCATATGGCAGCTGGCAGCCATCTGTACCTCGACCAATAGTCATTGGAAAGGAAAAGATGTGTCATACTAGAGATCCCTAACTTTATATAAAGGACTTGGATGCAGCTCAGTGGTAGAGTATTTGCTTGTCATGCATAAAGCTTCAGGTTAGAACTCTAGGACCACAGAGGAAAAAGTTGACTATGAAAGGCACAGAGGTGAGTATATTGTTGATACAATACCATCAGGAGAGGCATGGGGCCTGGCAAATATAGACTGTTGGGAGAATGTTGAATAGTATTTTTAGAAAGATGAATTAGGCTAGGACCATGAGCACTTTAACTGTAAAGTCAGCAATTTGAACTTAAAAAATTGTGTGTATGTGAGAGAGAAAGAGGGAGAGGGACAGAGGGAGGGAGGGGGAGAGAGAGAAAATACATGACACATGTTGGAGATCAGAGGGCAGCTTTGTAGAATTGGCTTTCTTTTTCTGCCTTTATATGGGTTCTGGTGATTGAGCTCAGGTCATCAGGCTTTGAGCCATCTCGCCAGCTCCAATTTGTGCTTTTTGATGGTTATTGATTAGTTATTGAAGAATTTCATGTGGAAGGAGTAAGGAAGTTGAATCTGTGCTTTGAGATTTATTTGGGGCAGTGGGAATTCAGCTTAGGCCTTGCCTAGCATGCTCATGGCCCTGGCTTCACTCCCTAACACCACACACAGTTTGATAGGGGTGTGGATGTGAAGGGATTGTTGGAGACTCAAGTGTTGGCTGCTGCTTCCTCCTTGGTGAATTAATGTTGCCTTTAGCTGATGACTGTTACTGTGTAATGAGGGTGGGAGTGTCTTCTAAGTTGGACCATGAGTATAGTATCTTATGTACTTAGTGAAGAAAAATAATGGGGAAAAATATTTTTAGATATATTGACTGAGAATTTCTTCCATAGCTTATATACATATATGTGTGTATGCTTGTCTCTGTGTGTATGGGGTTTAGAATATTGCTGTGTAGCTCATGCTGGCTTTGTGGGCCTTGAACTAGAGATCTTCCTTCCTCAGCCAGTGCTGGGAGATTACAGCCACATGCCATGACTGCTGGCTTTTTTTATTTTTTTAAAACAACTTGAAGAGCTGGGCTTGGTGGCGCACGCCTGTAGTCCCAGCACTTGGGAGGCAGAGGCAGGCGGATCTCTGTGAGTTCAAGGCCAGCCTGGTCTACATAGTGAGTTCCAGGACAGCTGGGGCTTACAGGGAGACCCTGCTTCAAAAAGACAAAAAAACAAAACAAAAAAACCCCAAAAAACCCCCCAGCAACTTGAAGAGATAAGAGTTAAACTGTACTTCATTGATTTCCTGTGAAGTCTGGTTAAAAGAAATTCTGTTTTATCTATTTTTAAAATTGCTTATTGTGCTGATATTGAGTTATAAATGTTTTCTCAGTATGTTCTCAACTGAATATAGTGTTCATATATAAAGGTTTTGGAATTTAACAAATGGAAGAACTACTGTTATTACTTGAAATAGTATCAGTACATGAAATACAGGCATTGATCATTTCACCTTTACATACCATCACCTAAGTGGATCATTAAATTTATGCAAAATTATTGGCAGTTTCCTCTGACGTTTTGTTATGGAAGTTTCTGGTTATACAAATTATTTTTTTTACGTTTATTCATTTGTGTGTATGTATATATATTTCTGTAAATGTGTGGGCATATATGTGCCATGGTACCAAAGTGGAAGTCATAGGACAACTTTTGGGAGTTTGGTTCTGCCTTTCCACTCTGTGGGTTCTGGGGCTCAAACTCAAGCATCAGGTTTGGCAGCAAGCACCTTTACCCACTGAGCCATCTCACTGACCCCAATTATACAGATTTTTGTTTGTTTGATAGTCTTGCTGTATAGCCCAGTCTTCTCAGTGTCCTGTGTAGTGGGATTGTGTACTGCCACACCCAGTTATGTGGATTTTGAAAGAATGTTGCAGCCACCGTATACTCATCTACAGTTAACTAAATTACTCCTTTAAAAATAAAAGTTTTGCAGCCAGGCGTGGTGTCGCAGAGGCAGGCAGATCTCTGTGAGTTAGTTCAAGGCCAGTCTGGTCTACAAAGCGAGTTCTAGGCCAGCTCAGGCTACAGGGAGACCCTGTCTCAAAAAGACCAAAAAAATTTTTTTTTTCATAAGTTCACTTATATTCTCAACAGGCAAAAAGAAAATATACTTAAATTTTTTTTTTTTTAATTTTTTGTGCATGAGTGTGTTGCCTTACATGTGCGTTAAGTGCCCCCATGATGTACAAGGCCTGTGGAGGTCACAAGAGGGCATCAGAGCCCTTGGAACTGGAGTTACAGACTGTTGTTAGCCACCAGGTAGGAGCTGGGAATTGAACCTGAGTCCTCTATAAGAACAGCCAGTGTTCTTAACCACTGAGTCATCTCTTCAACCCAAGAAAATATACTTTTATAAATATTAATTTTTTATATTTTTTTGTTATTTTTATTTTATGTGTTTGAGTGTATTGCCTGCATGTATGTAAGTGCACCCATGTTGTGCTCTGCCTGTGGGGGTCAGAAAAGGATGTTGGATTCCCCTGGAACTGGAGTTACAGATGGTTGTTAGCTGCTGTGTGGGTGCTAGGAATCCAACCCTAATCCTCTGAAAGAGCAGCCAGTACTCTCAACTGCTGATCCATCTCTTCAGCCCCCCAATATTAATTAAAAAAAATTTTTTTGTATGTGCATATGTATGAGTTCATGGGTGCATGTGTGGGTGCATGTGTGCCATGGTATGCATATGGAGGTCAGAGGACAGCCTTGGGTGTCTGTACTTTCCTTTTCCTTTTTTTGTTCCCCACTGCTGTGTGCACCAGGCTAGCTGACCTGCACTTCTGGGAATTCTTCTGTCTCCACTTCCTGTCTTGCCTTAGGAACACTTGAGTGCAGATGTGCTCTCCTCCCCCAATGTTGTGTGTGTTTGAATCTTGGGATTCAAACTTAGGTCATACTCTTGTACAGCAAGTGCTTTATTCACTGAGCTGTCTCCCCAGCCCACAATAATAATTTTTTGGCATAGTTTCTAGTCTTCAGACTTAAAAGTATAAGCACTGGCATTTGTTTATGTCTTTCCTCTTCAGTCTTCTTAGGAAATTAAACTGCTGAAGTTCACACTTCTTTCCCACTTTCAAATGAGTGGTATAGTAGAAATTTTTATAGATGGTATAAAATAGTTTCAAATAATTAGCTCCTGCTTCCTCATCATGTCTGTTGTAGTAGAGGCCCACAGAGGTTAAATAACTGCTCAAGGACACTGTAAGTTAATAGGCTAGGAAATACATTTTAGGCTTTGGTTTTCTTGACTGTTAGTAAAAATGTGTCAGGCACTTTGTCAGTTGGAAATTCATCACTATCAAAATGGAGTTTCATAGAGTTGTAACCTTGAAGAAAATCTCTAAGAATATATTGCTTTCTGTTTTATAAGTCATTATACTACTTTTCCTAGAGGACCTCCTTCTTAATTTTTTAAATATTTACTTTATTTTTTTTCTAACTTTCAGAAAAACTTTGAGAATTTCATACATGCATATAAGGTGTTTTGATCAAATCCTTTTTTTCTTCTTTCATTTATTTATTTTTATGGGGCTTTTGGGCACTCTAACATTCCGTCCTCTGAAGAGGTAACCCTAAATTATTTTATTTTTTATGTATATGAATGCTTTGCCTGCATGTACATATAAGTGCACTTGTGTCATACAGTGCCCACAGAGGCCAGAAAAGTGTGTTGAATCCCCTGGAACCAGAGTTAGGGAGGGTTGTTAGCCACCATGTGGGTGCTGGGAACTAAACCCAGGTCCTCTGCAGGAATAGCCAGTTCTCTTAACCACTGAGTCATCTCTCCAGCCCCTCTACCGTACTCTCTTGAAACAGAATCTCTCACTGAATAGAGCTAGGCTGGTGGCCAGCAAACCCCAGCAGTCCTGTTTCTGCTGTCCTGAACAGCTCTGGGAGCATAGGTGTGCACCACCATGCCTAGCTTTTTATATGAGTTTTGGGGATTTGAACAGGTCCTCCTGCTTGCAGGCAAGTTCTCTTAACTTTCTGAGCCATCTCCCTAGCCTGTACTTTTACTTTTGAAGATAAAAACAGGAACTATATAATTGACCATTTAATCTTTTAATATACTTTGTATTGTTAGCAATATAGATTTTTTTTTTTTTGAGAAGGGTCTTCCTGTAGTCCCAGCTGGCCTGGATTCACTATGTAGACTGGCCTTGGACTCACAGAGATCCGCCTGTCTCTGCTTCCCAAGTGCTGGGATAAAGGCGTTCCTCCATCACTCCCAGAATTCTTAGTTCTTATTACATGAATATATATACAGAGAAAAGTGTGTAACATTACTTGAGGCCCTGAGGTAGGCAGAAAAGAACAAAGCTAATCTTGACCTTTTAAAGAAGACTGAATTCGGTATGGTAGTGCCTATTTGTAATCCCAGCATTTGGGTGGCTGAAGCAAGAGATTGCTATACATTCAAGACCAGCCTGGCCTCCATAGTAAGTACCAGGCTAGCCAATACCTCATAGCAAGATCTTGTCTCACAAATACTACCCCCTGCAAAAAAATGTTGATAATAGGCTTGGGATGTAGTTTACTGGTAGCATGCTCATCCTGCTGGCAAAAGGCCCTGGGGTTTAATCCCTAGCACTAAAAAAATATATAATTGATTCTGCATGTAGAAGTTGATTATGGGGAAGTTGTAAGAAGGGAAGGAAAGGGAAGAGGAAGAGAAACGCTGTGTAGTCAATTTGTAATTACTTAGATGTGGCTGGTGAAAGTTAAAAGAAGTACAGAATGACTTTCCTCTAATGTGCTACAGAAAAACCTATATTGCTTGTAGATATTGAAACATTGGAATGAAAAGTTCCATATTCAGTGCATTTTCAAAAAAATCAAGCCATTGTGTTGCTTTGTGGGTCTTTGAAGGGATGTTAAACTACATGAATTGAAATAGATGCTGACAGAATTTTGAGTATTGCTTACCTGGTAAATACACCTAAATAAGCCATTGTGCCTCATTGGTCTGTTTGTATGTTAAGACAGATCCTACTGACTGTATTCTGCATTATATACTGTAGACACTGAACCAAAAACCTAAGACCTTCAAATATTATTGAACAAAATTTCAACTCAGATCTATTACAAAATGCTCTGACCCATGGACTTTAAGAGACTCACTATTTCCTCTTTAAGTATGATGCTTGTGGTGCACATCTCTGGTAGTTTTAAGAAATATGTGCTGGCTTTTCAGGTGGGGGCATCTTTGAGTTGGAAGATGTCTTATATTGATTTTTAGTAACTATTTCAGTCAGCACTTGGAACTGCTCTTAGGCATGGTCAATAGCTTTCCCTTTTTGTGGCTTATTTCATAGATTTATAAAAGCTTTCTTTCCATTATTTTGGTGTGTATTTTTGTTTCTGATCCAACATAGTACTAGATACCTGGTAAGTTTTCAGTGGAAAATGTTTGACAACCAGAAAATACTGACATGGACTAGTTACTCTAAGATACTGTCTTCAGGTTTAGCTTAAAGGTCAACATCTGGAGAGGCTTTCAAGACCACCCACCCTACTTGGGGCTGGAGACATGGCTCAGTGTTTAAGAGCACTCATTGCTGTTCTTTGAGAGGACCCAAGTTCAATTTCCAGCAACCATGTCAGGTGGCTCGCTCCAGCTCTTGGGAAATCCAATGCATCTGGCCTCCCTGGGCACATGCATTCATGTGCACATACCTGCACACAGGCACATAACATGTACACATAATTAAGCTTTTTTTTTTGAAAGGGTCTCCCTAGTCCCTGCCCACCTGGAAGTCAGTGTGTTGATCAGGCTGGCCTCAATTTCACAGAGATCCGCCTGCCCCTGTCTCCCGAGGGCTGGGATTAAAGGTGCACACCACCACACCAGGCTAATTAAACTTCTGTTTCGTTTGTTTTTTTTTTTTTTTTGGTCTTTTTGAAGCAGGGTCTCCCTGTAAGCTCCAGCTGTCCTGGAACTCACTATGTAGACCAGGCTAGCCTTGAACTCACAGAGATCTGCCTGCCTCTGCCTCCCAAGTGCTGGGACTACAGGCGTGCGCCACCACACCCGGCGATTAATTAAACATTTTTAAAAATTAAATTTTAGGGCTAGAACACTTGCTGTTCTTCCAGAAGTCCTAGGTTGAATTCCCAGCACCCACATGATGGCTAACAACTGCCTGTAACTCCAGTTCCCGGGGATCTGACACTCTCTCTGGCTTCTGTGGGCATTGTATGCACATGATGTCCTTACATACATGTAGGCAAAACACTGATACACATAAAATAGATATAATAAATAAAACATGTTTTTAAAAAAATTAAATCTTATCTGGGCATGGTGGTGCACGCCTTTAATCACAGCACTCAGGAGGTAGAGGCAGGCGTGAGTTCAAGGCCAGCCTGGTCTACATAGTGTGTTCCAAGCCAGCTGGGACTACAGGGAGACCCTGTCATAAAAAGACCAAAAAAAAAAAAAAAAAAAAAATCTTGGGCTGGAGAGATGGCTCAGCGGTTAAGAACACTGGCTGTTCTTGCAGAAGACCTGGGTTTGAATCCCAGCACCCACACGGTAGCTAACAACTGTCTGTAACTCCAGTTCCAGGGGATCCGACAGGGTCTTCTGTTCTCTGCTGGCATTGCACAACACGAGTGCACTTACCTATATGCAGGCAATACACACATAAAAATAATAAAAAAATGTTTTTTAAAAATATTTTTAAAAAAGTCCACCCTCCTTGAACAACTTTGAATGGCTCTTTTCATGTCCTGCTTTATTCCTTTTCAAAGGAGTTTTCTTCTACTGCCTGATACTGTCATGAAATGCCCTAACTAGTTTGCTAGTTTGTTTGGTTTTTTTTTTTTTGGTCTGGCACGTAGTAGGCATCAGATGTTTTTGAAAGTATGATAATTAGAAATTGGGGCTGAAGAGATGTCTCAGCAGTTAAGAGCACTGGCTGCTCTTGCAGAGGACCTGGGTTTGAGTCCCAGCACTCAACATGGCAGCTAACAACCCTCCACAACTACAGTTTCAGAGGATCTGACTCCCTTTTCTGACCTCCGGGGGCATTGCATGTACAAATGCACTTACATGCGGGTAAAAATAAATAATTTAGGGGCTGGAGAGATGGCTCAGTGGTTAAGAGCACTGACTGCTCTGGCAGAGGACCCATTTCGATTCCTGGCACCCACATGGTGGCTAAGAACCGTCCTTAACTCCAGTTCCAGGGGAATCCGACGCCCTCTTCTGACCTCTGCAGCATTACACGACATGGGTGCTTTTAGTATAAGTACTCATTCAGGCAATATACTAATACACATAAAATAAAAATAATTAAAAAAATAGATAAGTTGAGGCCAGGTGTGGTGGCACACACCTGTAGTACCAGCACTTGGGAGGCAGAGGCAGGCAGGTCTCTGTGAGTTCAAGGCCAGCCTGGTCTACATAGTGAGTTCCAGGACAGCTGGGACTACAGGGAGACAGAGCACTGAATGCTCTTGCAGAGGACCTGGGTACGATTCACAGCACCCCAGATGCAGCTGCGAACTGTCCTTAACTCCAGTTCCAGGGGACTCTGAAGCCCTGTTCTGACCTCCGCGGCATTGCATGACATGGGTGCACTCACATACATGCGGGCAATACACTCATACACATAAAATAAAAATAATATATTTTAAAAAAACAGATAAATTAATTTAAAAAAGAAGTTATGCCAAATACTTGAATCGATACAAATCAGAAATAGTTATGCCATTGTGAACATAGATAACTGCTGTTGTACAAGGCTGGTTCAGGTGATGAGATTTTGCAGAGGAAATGCTGAAGAAGGGTTTTGTTACATTAACTTGATTTTTAAGAAATGACCTTTAAGGAGCTAGAGAGATAGCTCAACTGTTAAGAGCAGTTACTGCTCTTCCAAGAGAACCTGAGTTTGGTTTCTAGCACCCATGTGGCAGCTAATACCCATTTGGTTACTCCATTTCCAGTGGGTCCAGTACCCTCTTCTGGCTTCCTCACGTATACATGTGATACACTTAACATATATGCAGGAAAAGCACTCATATACATAAAATTTAAATATAAATAAATAAAAGAAATTACATCTAAGCTGGCTGTTACTTCAGGCTATGGACACACAAGCAGAGTTTGAGAGAAGCAAAAGAAAAACAAAAAATGACAGATATAAGAAAGGGTAAAGGCCAGACGTGATGGTGTACATCCGTAATCCTAGAACTCTCTAGTCTGGCACACAGGAAGTAGAAACAAGGAGGATCAAGGCCAACCTTGACTATATAGTATCATGTCTCAAACTTAAAAAGAGAGGAGAGAGGCTATAAAAAGAAAAGGTATCAGGTGTGGTGGCACATGCCTGTAGTCCCAGCACTTGGGAGGCAGAGGCAGGTGGATCTCTGTGAGTTCAAGGCCAGCCTGGTCTACATAGTGAGTTCCAGGCCAGCTGGGGCTACAGGGAGACCCTGTTTCCAAAAAAAGAAAAGGTAAAATACTCCCTTTTCTGGAACATATTAGTGAATTAATAAATTAATGAAGGTAGGTTTAGATCCAGGTCAGTATAAAATCTTTTCAAAAGATTTATTTTTATGTGTATGAATATTTTGGCTGCGTGTATGTAAATTTACCCATGTTGTATATTTCCCACAGAGACCAGAAGAGGGTATTGAATTCCCTGGACCTGGAGTTACTTACAGTTGTTAGCCACCATGTGGGTACTGGGACCTGAACCTGGGTCCTCTGGAATAGTAGTCAGTGCTCTTAACTGCTGAGGAATCTCTCCAGCCCTCAGTGTAAAGTCTTAAAATCCAAATACTATGGAAATTGGTTACTTTTCCTACTGCTTAAAAGGCAGTTAAATCTGGTAATATTCTTGGGCATGGTGACACATCTGTAATTCCCACACTTAGAAGTTAGAGGCAGGAGGATCAGGACTTCCAGGTAAGTCTTAATTATACAGTAAAATTCAAGGCCAATCTGTGCTACATAAGATCCTTGTCTCTAAACACAAAAGTGGGGCTGGAGAGATGACTTAGTGTTTAAGAGTGCTTGCAGCTCTTGCAGAAGATCTGGGTTTGTCTCAAGGTTGGTTCCTAGCACCCACATTAGGGAGCTTACAACAGCCTGTAATTCTGGCCACAGAGGAGCTGACATCTTTTTGTTGTTGTTTTTTGTTTTTTGAGACAGAGTCTCACCTGATTGACTTGGAACTCACAAAGATCTGCCTGTCACCATGCCTGTTCTCATTACCCTCTTTTGAACTCCAGAGGCACTTGTGCTCATGTGCACAATA
This sequence comes from Nannospalax galili, assembly GCF_000622305.1. Classification (NCBI taxonomy): domain Eukaryota; kingdom Metazoa; phylum Chordata; class Mammalia; order Rodentia; family Spalacidae; genus Nannospalax; species Nannospalax galili. The sequence continues at coordinate 626,969 of NW_008360328.1, forward strand.
CATAATAAAAAATTTTTTATTTTATGTATATGAGTGTTTTGCCTGCATGTAAGTGTAATGCCTGCAGAAGCCAGAAGAGGGCATTAGATCCCCCTGAACTGGTGTTACAGATGGTAGTGAGCTGCCAGGTAGGTGCTGGGAATTGAGCCTGGGTCCTCTGCAAGATCAACCAGTGCTCTTAACTGCTGAACCATCTCTCCAGCCCCCACATACACATAATTAAAAAAAAATTTTTTTAAAGCCAGGTGTGGCGTCCCTGTGAGTTCAAGGCCAGCCTGGTCTACATATCAAGTTCCAGGCCAGGTGGGGTACAGGGAGACCTTGTGTCAAAAAGACAAAAAAAAATTTTCTCAAGAAAGAACTCTGTTGCTATGTGTGGTGGCACATGCCTTAATCCTAGCACTTGGGAGGCAGAGGCAGGCCTGGTTTACATAGTGAGTTCCAGGCCACCTGGGGCTACTGGGAGACCCTGTCTCTAAAAAAAAGGGGGAGGGCTCTGTTGTAGCCTCAAAGTACATTAGACAACTATCCCTCAGTATTGTGGGGGACTGGTTCCAGGACCCCAACTGATACCCACATCTGCAGATGTGCAGGTCTTTTGTATAAGATGACAAAGTGTTTGCATAATCTTCCCATATACTCAAAGTGTTTGCATAATCTTCCCATATACTCCTGTATCCTTTTTTTGCCCCATTTTTTAAATGTGTATGAGTGTTTGCCTGCATGTATGTAAGTGCACCATGTGCATACAATGCCCAACAAGGCCAGAAGAGGGCTTTGGATCCCCTGGAACTGGAGTTAAGACAGAGAAGCTCAGGGTTACCCTCTCTTAAAACAGAAGAAAAAATATGTATGTCTTTAATGTGTATGAGTATTTTGCCTGCATGTATGTAAGTGCGCCCATGTTGTGTAATACTTGTAGAGGCCAGCTGAGGTGTCAGACCCCTTGGAACTGGAGTTTCAAATGGTTGTTAGCTCCCATCTAAGATCTGAAAACTGAACCCAGGTCATCTGTAAGAGCAGCTAGTGCCCTTAACAGCTGAGCTATCTCTCCAGTTCCTGAAAAATGTGTCTTTTAAAGAGGATTTGATAGATCATCAGTAATTGATCATGATTTGATAATCAGTCCAGTTGTATACCAAGAATAGATTTTTGAGCACATAAATACAAAACTTTTAGAACAAGAGAGAACTTGTATAATTGGTAGTTGATTTGGTATGTAATAGTATCTAAGATATCTAGATTGTTTTCTGTGTCACAATGACATGAAGACACAAAGTCTGGTCACAGTGATGTTATCACCTGTGTTAAGTAAGTTGGTACTGTGTGCATCTTTATGATCACATTAAGTAGAGACTATAGGACCAGATTAACTCAGGACAAACAGTGGTAGTGTATACACTTATGTGGATATTACCTGGATAGGTGTGGGTATTTAAATAGTTCTTATTGATAACTTTTTGAAACATTAATTTGGATGAATTACCTGGCAGAAATATTTTAAAATGTTTATGCAAAGCAGGAAATAACATTTTATAATTTTACCTTTCTTTGTGATTGAGTGGTTACAGGAGTGTGTAAGTCCTTAGACTGACTTGTTGAATTCTCTTATCTGTCATCCTAAAATAAATTTGTTCCTGTTAGTTTAAGCTCAAATATTTGACTGGGTTTTGTTTTAAATTTATTATATAGCATTTGAGTGGGGAGTAGTGGGACCCTAATGAATACAGCAGTCTTTATGCTAGATTTTTCTTTCCTTTTTAAAAAAATTTTATTATTTATCAAAAAAATTTTATGTATATAAGTATATTACCTGCTTTTATGTTTATAAGTATATTAGCTGCTTTTATGTTTATAAGTATAGTATCTGCTTGCACTTTTGTCGTTCAAAGCCCATGGAGGTCAGAAGAGGGAGTCAGATCCCTTGGAACTGGAGTTATAGACAGTTGTTAGTCACCATGTGGGTGCTGGGAATCGAATCCACGTCCTCTGCAAGAGCAACCAGTGTTCTCAACCACTGAGCCATCTCTCTGACCCTGATTTTTATCTTTGCATTTGTTGCTAAAGCCAAACAATTTCTGAAGCCCTTCTTCAAAGATAACAGTATCTGTTCTTAATAATACATTTCTTTCTCTCCTAGCTCTGTCTACCATTGGGTATTATTGACCAGAAAGTATAAATCTGTTTTCATGTTCATACACGATTACCTTGTATGGTGAATAAAGCACATTAAATATAGAAATAATGTGTTTAATAATGTACTTCTGATCATTTGTAGGCGAAACCTAACTAAACTGTCCCTGATCTTCAGCCACATGCTGGCAGAACTGAAAGGCATCTTCCCAAGTGGACTCTTTCAAGGAGATACTTTTCGGATTACTAAAGCAGATGCTGCAGAATTTTGGAGAAAAGCTTTTGGGGAAAAGTAAGTCTATAAATGACAAATTTGAACTGTAGAAAACTAAAGCTTATGTTGAGATTTTTTTTCAAATTTTAATTTATGAAATATTTAAAACCTGATGGCCCAGTTATAAAATAAAGTATTTGCTATGTAAGTCTTAATAACGTGAGTTTAATCCACCAAACCCAGGTAAAGGTGGAAGAAAAGAATTGACTCCAGACTTTTGCTCTGATCTCCACACACTCACTATGGGACTTGCATGCTGCACTTGCACATAAATATACACAATAATAATAAGTAATTTTTTTAAAGTCAGGCATGGGTGTTGCATGCCTGTAATCCTAGCACTTGGGAGATAGAGGCAGGAGGATCAGGAGTTCAAGGTTATCCTTGGTTACATAGTAAGTTTAACACTAGTCTGGCCTACAAGAGACCCTCTCTCAAAAAAACAAAAAAGATATTTGAAACATGGAAAAGCTTTGGAGAAAATGTATATGTACTTACTTACCTCTTAGCTTTGTTCACTTCCAACATTTTTTGCTCTAATCTTTATTTAAAGAAATAAAAAATTGAGATTTAGTTGAAGCACATGCTCTTTGAATACTCTTCCTTTTGTCTCCCCATCTGTTCTGTTAATGGACATTTTAATTTCAAATAATATTGTATTTTTTATTCTATTCTTAAGTTTGTGTGTATGAATGCAGTATCCATGGAGCCCAGAAGAGGGCATTGGATTCCCTGGAACTGGAGTTACGGATGGTTGTTGCCACCCAGCATAGGTTCTGGGATCCAAACTCAGGTTCCCTATGGAAGAGCAGTACATGCTCTTAACTGCTGAATCACCTCTCCAGCCCCACATTTCAAGTTATTTGCTATCACGAATAATGCTTCAGTTAACAATATCATAGTTGTTTTCATAAGCAAGAATTTCTCCCATATAATTATATAGTTAAGAGTGCTATTGATCAGTCAGGGGGTTTCATGTTTTTTGCTCTGCTGAATTATTACCTAATTACTTTCCAAAGTGGTTTATACTAGTTTGCATTCTTTCTAGGAGTATACAAGAGTTCCAGGGCTAGGAGTGTAGCTTAGCAGAATAGCATTTGCCTAGAATGCTCCAGGCCTTGGGTTCAATCCCTAGCAATGAAAAAAGTATACTAATAAAAAAAAAATGCTGATACTTAGCCAGGGCTGGTGGTGTACACCTCTAATCCCAGCACTTGGGAGGCAAGAAGTTCAAGACCAGATTGCTCTATATGAGTTCCAGGTCAGCCAGAGCTACATAGTGTCTCAAAAGAGCCAAGCAAATTGAAAACAAACAAAAACCCCCCACTAAGTTTGAGCTAGCTATATAAAGGTTATACTGCTTGCCTGGCATACACAAGGCCCTGGGTTTAATCCCCAGCACCACATAAAATCATGTTTTATAAAATCATATTATAAAATGTGCATTGGCTTGTAATTTTAAAAGCTTAGTTCAGGAGTTGAGGGTGAGGCAGTCTCAATCTCCATCACTGCTTATCCCCCTCTAAAGCCTAGTCAAAGAGAATGAGAATAAATTCAGCTTTATTCCTGTAACTATAACTATACTAGAAAACAGTTCAAAACATTATTTGAGACTGGAGTTGTAGCTCAGTGGTAGAGTACTTGCCTATCATGTGTGAGGCCCTGGGTTCAGGCCTTATACTGCCAAGACACATACATGCATGCATTCATACATACAACATAACTTGGTCTCATTTTCCAAAGGCAACAAGATTGCAATTTTTTTAAAAAACCTGAGGAGCAACCATTTGTGGTGGCTCACATTTGTAATCCCAGCATATTGGAGGCCAAATGCCTAAATAAGGCATGTGCTATCATGCTTAGCCCAAAGATTTTTTCTTTTTTTCAATGTGTATGAGTTTTTGCTTACATGCATGTATGTGTGCTACACAACATCCTTGCCTGGTGCCTGAAGAGAACATAGGATCCCCTGGACCTGGAGTTTCAGATGTTTGTGAATCATCATGTGGACTCTGGGAAATGAACCAGGTCCTCTGTAAGGGAAGGAAGTGCTCTTAACTGATGAGCTGTTTTTTTTTTTTTTTTCCCCCAGCCCCTCAAGACCATACTGAGTTCTAGCCTACACACTAAATTCTGTCTCCAGTAAAAAGTTAGTTGAAATATAGACTTTTAGATAATAAACATCCACATACTACATTTATTATATAGAAAAGATAGGTGTGGTGGTGTATACCCTTAATCCCAGCATGGTGAGACTGAGGAAGAGGATGGAAAGTTCAGCGTAAGCCAGGGTCTACCTGGTAAAACCCTGTTTCCAAAAATTAAAAAAGGATAACCTGTCACTTTCTGTTCTTCTATAATAGAATAGATGCCTACAGAAAGATAAGAAAGGGGACTCATTTGTGACTTTATTGCCAGAAAATTGTAGAAAATCAGCTCTATTATTACTTATTAGAAAGTTTTATGAAATGGCATTCCTTACTCCCTTCTTTCTGTTCTCAATCTGAATGTAACTCAGCTGCTGTGAGAGAATTGCTATTGATGTTGGGAGCTTAATGTGGTTTGCTTGCATTTCCTTGCTGATGATAGCACCTGCAATTATCTGTTCTCACTGCATTCTCTCTCACCCCACCTTAATCCCACACCAGGACAATAGTTCCTTGGAAGAGCTTTAGACAGGCCCTTCATGAAGTACATCCCATCAGTTCTGGGCTGGAGGCCATGGCTCTGAAGTCCACTATTGATCTGACCTGCAATGATTATATTTCAGTTTTTGAATTTGATATCTTTACACGACTGTTTCAGGTAAGAAACTAAAGGTATTGACTAAACTGGTGCTATTTTTATGAAGAGAAAGGTTATTTTACAAAAAACGTTGAGTTGGATGTGGTGGCTCATACCTAATCCCAGTACTTGGGATGCTGAGGCAAAAGATATATATCTATATGTAATGACTTGCTGAGCATGGTGGCACACTCCTGTAATACCAGCACATGGAAAGCTGAGGGATTGGTGTTCAGGCCCAGCCAGGGGTATGTGTATATATACCAAGACTGTCTCAAACAGAATAAAACAAAATTTAAGAATGGCTATATAATCTTTTTTTTTTTTTTTGTCCTTTTGAGATGGGGTCTCCCTATAGTCCCAGCTGGCCTGGAACTTGCTGTGTAGACCAGGCTGGTCTGGAGCTCACAGAGGTCTGCCTGCCTTTGCCTCTGCCTCCCGAGTGCTGGGATTAAAGGCGTGCACCACCAAGCCAGGCTCTTTTTTTATTCTTGATTGTTCTTATTTTGCATTATTTTTAATGGTTATAGAACTATCATAAAGTGGACACATTTTATCCTTTTGGGATGTGGAGTGTAGTGGTAGAAACAGAGACAGTTGGTTAAGAAAGGGAAAAGCAGTCCTGAGAATGGAAGTGGGTTAGAGAGTTGGGACAGGTTCTAAGCTCAAAAGGGACCACTTTTCCACTTACTGTTATCCTATTGATGTGTGCTTCCAACTTTTTTCTGTTGTTCAGTTTTGTTTATTTTGTTTTTTTTTTTTGTTTGTTTTTTGTTTTTTTTTAAAGATTGGATCTAATGTAGCCCAGGCTGGCCTTCAGCTTGCTACATAGCCAAGGCTAGCCCTGACCATACTTCTACTTCTGGAGTGTTGGGATTACAGGCATGTGCCATTATGCTCAGCTAGCTATTGCTCCATTCTTGGATTATTAATCTTGAGTTACGTGGAGGCTTCAGTGTATGTGTATGCCAACTTGAAAAAACATTTATTTAGAGCTTAATAATTGTACATATAGGCCCTGTGGTGGCTAATCTTGTTAACAACTTGATATACCTGGGAAGAAGGACCCTCAATGAAGAATTTTCTCCATAGACTGACTAGCCTGTGGGAGTGTCTTTGGGGGCATTTTCTTTCTTTTTAATATTTTATTTATTATTTTTATTTTATGTGTATGAGTGTACTGCCTATATGTATGTAAGTGCACCCGTGTTGTGCAGTGCCTGTGGAGGTCAGAAGAGGGTGTCGGATCCCCTAGAACTGGAATTACAGACTGCCATGTGGGTGTTGGGAACTGAACATAGGTCCTCTGCAAGAGCAGCCAGTGCTTTTAAATGCTGAGCCATCTCTTCAGCCCCTATGGGGTATTTTCTTGATTACCAACTGATGATATAGGCGGGCCTGCCCACTGTGGGTTGTACCATTTCTAGGCAGGTGGTCCTGGACTGTGCAAGAAAAGTAGCTGACCGTGATCCTGGGAGCAAGCCAACAAGCAGGATTTCTCCTTGGCCTGTGCTTCAGTTCTTGCCTCCAGTTCTTTGCTCCATGTTCCTTCTTTGAGCTCCTGTCCTGAATTCCCTCCATGATGGACCCTTTCTTCCGCAAGTGGCTTTTGGTTATGGTGTTTATCACAGTGACAGAAAGTAAACTAGGACAGGCAATGTTCTGTTTTTCTCCTTTTTGTCATTGTTTAACATTGGTTAGGGCTGCTGAACAATTTTTTGTATAGTTTTCTCCCTGTAAAGCAGCATGTATTCTTCATAGCTTTTCAAAGTTTTACGCCCCCAAATATATTTGTCTTCCCACAGAGTGACAGTATACTTGGGAATTTGTGACAAAATAGGGAATTTTAATTAAGGATTGAAGTTTTTCCTATATGTATTTTATTTTATTATTTTTATTTTACGTGTATGAATGTATTGTCTGAATGCATGTAAGTCCCATGTCATGAAATGCCCACAGAGGTCAGAAAAAGGTGTCAGAGCTCCTGGAACTAGAGTTATGGACTGTCATTAGCTGCCATGTGGGTGCTGGGAACTGAGCCCAGGTCCTCTGTAAGAGCAGCCAGTGCTCTTACCCACTGAGCCATTTCTCCAGTCTCAGAATTGAAGTTTTTTATTTTGTTCTTCATTGTTCTCAGGCTGGTTGTATGTCTGAACCAGATGGTTTTTGACTGATCTCTTATTTCTCCAGCCTTGGTCCTCTTTGCTTAGAAATTGGAATAGCCTTGCTGTCACCCACCCTGGTTACATGGCTTTCCTGACATATGATGAAGTGAAAGCGCGGCTCCAGAAATTCATTCACAAACCTGGCAGGTCAGTGCTGGAAAGCAATGAATTTATTCTCTTATGACTTATTTTATTATTCTTTTAATTTTATGTGTGTATTGCCTACATGTATGTAAGTGCATCCATGTCATGTAATGCCTGTGGAAGTCAGAAGAGGGCGTTCAATTCCCTGGAAATGGAGTTACGGACGGTTGTTAGCTGCAATGTGGGTGCTTGGACTTGAACCTGGGTCCTTTGCAAGAGCAATCAGTGCTCTTAACCACTGAGCCAACCCTCTAGCCTCTCTTAGGACTTCTCTTAGAGTTAAAGGGGTATCATTTATTAGTTCCCCAGTGGCTCAGATTTTGCAGTAGGATTAATGTCTATTTTTTTAATATTTTATGTATTATTTTTAAATTTCATGTGTATTAGTGTACCTGTGTGTAGGTAGGTGCACTCATGTCGTGTAGTGCCCACAAAGGTCAGAAGGAGAGAATCAGATCCCCTGGAACTGGAGTTATGTGGGTGCTGGGAATTGAACCCGGGTCTTCTGTAAGAGCAGCCAATGCTCTTAACCGCTGAACCATCTCTCCAGCCCCTTTGAGGTCTATTTTCAGAGGAATTAACTCACTTAAATTCTGTACTTTGGGAAATGTTATTTTGGTATGGGGTTTATGCTGAGTGCTTTCAAGGCTGAAGCAGGAAGATGGAAGGTTTATTTCATTTTATTTAATTGTGTGTATGTGTATGTGAGGGTTTGGGAGGGTTTGTGAGTGCAGGTGCCTACAGGGTCCAGAAGAGGGTGTAGGATCCCCAGGAGCTAGAGTTAAAGGCAGTTGTGAGCTATTTGGCATAATTCCTGGGAACTGAACTTGGGTCTTCTGCAAGAACAGTACATATGATTAACCATTCAACCATCTCTCCAGCCCTATTTTTTTTTAAGCTAGAGATTGAGCTCAAGGTTTTAGGCATGCTATGTACTTATTCTCCCCCTAAGCAAGACCCCAGCCCTTTGAAAAAGTTACTTAAATTTGTTTCCAAATTAGTGAATGTAAAGAAATAGATTTCATTATCTTATTTTCATACTTTATTTTTATCCATATCCCCTTGCCCCTATTGAAGAAGTTATTCTTGATGGGCCTTTTCATTTTGTTTCTGTCTTGCCTTCTACCATAATGCAGCAGCATATATGTTAAAACTTTGTTAATGTCTGTTCTCAGTTACATCTTCCGGCTGAGCTGTACTCGTCTGGGTCAATGGGCTATTGGATATGTTACTGCTGATGGGAACATTCTGCAGACAATCCCTCACAACAAACCTCTCTTCCAAGCACTGATCGATGGTTTCAGGGAAGGCTTGTGAGTAGCCCTGCTTTCCATCCTGCTGGATTCTAGGAACTTGGGGACTGTAGTGCCCCTTCATTAATGACTTTTACTCCATGTTTCTTCTACAGGTTGAGATTCTGGAAACAAATTAACAAATCACAGTGATTTGGCCTTGAGGTTGTAGCAGTTTTGTTTTTATTTAGGGGTTCCCTAAGTAAAATTGCTTTCTTGTTGCTTCAGTTACTACCAGGAATACATTTCATCTTTCTCTTTTTCAAAATAACTTATTTTCAAGTCCCTATTAGATTAAAAACCACACAAAGATTGGGAAATTTTACCAGTTATTTAGTCCAATGTTAAGGTGATTAAATGTTCCTAATGGCAGCAGACCTCAGTGGTCTTCTACCTTCATCCTAATTTTATTTGGTTACAGCAGCTTTTCACCAGACCTTGAGCTTTTGTATGTATGGCTAAGTTCTTACTTACTGCAGAATTGGTATCCTTTGAGAATTCAAATTCATTCAGTTAGTAGGCACTGAAAGAAAATACTGCTGAGTAGGTATCATAAGACTAGCTGTGTTTTAAAGTGAGTAGGAAAATCTGTTTTCTGCTATGTATCATCTTGTAGCAAGAAGTGTTGCTCCAAATGTCAGAGCAGTCTGATGCTAGGAGACCCCTGGTAGATGATATCAACAGCTTCCTGTTACATGACTTTTAAATTGATGTCTGTATAAGGTTTTGGGGTCACAGGCTTAACAGGGCATGGTGGCACACACCTGTAATCCTGGCGTTCCAGGAGCTGAGGTAAGAGAATTGTGAGTTTGAGGCCCTCTTGGGCTATAGTGCAAGACCCTGTTTCAGCAACCAAAATAAAAAAGAAATTGCCGGGCATGGTGGCGCGTGCCTGTAATCCCAGCACTTGGGAGGCAGAGGTAGGCGATCTCTGTGAGTTCAAGGCCAGCCTGGTCTACATAGTTCCAGGACAGCTGGGGCTACAGGGAGACCCTGCTTCAAAAAGACAAGGACTTTTAGTTAAGCACGCAAAAAAAAAAAAAGAAAAGAAAAAGAAAAGAAATATTGATAACATGACCATTTATTGATTAAAAAAAATGGGTTGAGCCAGGTGTGATATGCCTTTAATCCCGGCACTTGGGAGGCAGAAGCAGGCAGAGCTCAGTGAGATCAAGGCCAGCATGGTTAACATAGTGAGTTCCAGGCCAGCTGGGGCTGTAGGGACACCCTGTCTCAAAAAGGCAAAGTAATAATAATAACAACAGCAACAACAGGGGTTGATAAACTATGACCCATTAGCCAACTATTTTGGTACAGTCTGCAGGCTAATAGTTACTTTTTTTTCTTTTTTCTTTTTTTTTTTGGTCTTTTTGAGACAGGGTCTCCCTGTAGCCCAGCTGTCCTGGAACTTACTATGTAGACCAGGCTGGCCTTGAGCTCACAGAGATCTGCCTGCCTCTGCCTCGGAGTGCTGGGATTAAAGGCGTGTGCCACCACACCCGGCTCGTTACTTGTTTTTTGAAGAATGCTTGTACTAATAATTGCTTCAATAAAACCCCAAGGATGATTTCTCTTTTTGTAGCTATTTATTTCCTGATGGACGAAATCAGAATCCTGATCTGACAGGTTTATGTGAACCAACACCTCAAGATCATATCAAAGTAACCCAAGTGAGTATTGATTATATTGTAATCATATCACTTGAGCCAAGCTTTTGGTTGTACACTACGGAACAGACTGTATAATCTAAGTGATTGCAGCACTAGCTTAGTGAGTTTGTGTATATGTGTGGTTTCTCTTTAAATCATACAACTTAAGATAAGACTAGGTGCTTTGTGGTTTAATGAGTGAGCATGGACCACTATTGAAACATTTTTTAAAAATGTGTGTGCGTGTGTTCATGTGTGCCCGTGCATGAACTATGTGGATACCTACTTGTGTACATGTTGAGGCCGATGGTCAATATTGGGTCTATTCCTCAGTCTCTTTTCATCTTATTTTTTTAAATATATAATCTCTCACTGAACCTGATTGGCTAAACTGGCTGGCTAGTGAGTCCTGGGGTCCTTCTGTCTCCGCCCTTAAGTCCTGGGATTGTAGATGTGTGTCATCACCCTTGACTTTTAAGTGGGTGCTGGGGATTCAAACTCAAGTCCTCATGCTTGTGCGATAAGCACTTTACCCACTAAACCATCTCCCCAGTCCCTATTATGTGAATTTGTGTAGAAAGTAGGTCTTTAGTTTTTTTTGTTACTAGTATTTACTGTCATCCTCCAACACATATCTCTTAATTTTTTTAATCAAAGGAACAATATGAATTATACTGTGAGATGGGTTCCACATTTCAACTATGTAAAATATGTGCTGAAAACGATAAAGATGTGAAGATTGAGCCCTGTGGACACCTCATGTGCACATCTTGCCTTACATCCTGGCAGGTATGAATGTTGAAACTACCCATTTTCTCCACTATGTGATTACTGTGAAGAAGTGGGTATTATATATTCTTTATAAAAGATGGCCTGGTTTGTGGGGTAGGTTTACTCTTTTAAATTCCTCCCTCCTTTTTGTTTTTCCTTTCTGTCTTTTTTTTAATTTAAATTTTTATTTTTAGGCAAGGCTTCATTTAGCTCAATCTGGCCTCAAAATGACTATATCTGAAGATGACCTCAAATTCATGTTCCTTCTATCTTGACCTCCCAAGTACTGGCATTGCAGGGATGGTCCACAATGCCTGACTTCTCTTTTTATTTTTCTTCTCTCTTTCTGGGCAGTGAGTAGTGAATCCAGGGCCTTGTACATGCTAAGCACACATACTACCTCTGAGCTTGTTTTCTCTTTCTCTCTCTGTCTGTCTCTCTCTCTCATCTTGTTCTCATTCTCATTCTTTTTGCTCTTTTTGTGACAGTCTCCCTGTAGCCCCAGCTGACCTGGAACTCGCTATGTAGACCAAGCTGCCTCTGCCTCCCGAATGCTGGGATTAAAGGCATATGCCACCATGCCTGGCCAAGCTCTATCTCTCTTTGATTTCGTTTTCTCTAGGAAATGTATGTACTAGTAGATACACATGTAAGCATTTTCCTATGTATCTCTTACTAGCATCTGCTTCTTCTGCAGGAATCAGAAGGTCAGGGCTGTCCTTTTTGTCGATGTGAAATCAAAGGTACTGAGCCCATTGTGGTAGATCCATTTGATCCTAGAGGCAGTGGCAGCCTATTAAGACAAAGTGCAGAAGGAGCTCCTTCCCCAAATTACGATGATGATGATGATGAACGGGCTGATGATTCTCTATTCATGATGAAGGAGTTGGCAGGTACCAAGGTAAGACTGGAATTTGGGGGCATTAGAGATGTAGCTCAGTATTGAAATGATTATCTAGCATGCCTGAGACCCTAGATTTGATTCTCAGTATTGCAAATAAACTTTTTAAAACATTTGTAGGAGGATTGGATGACTACATAAAGCTCACTATTATTTATGAGGATAGAAGTTCACAGGGCTTTAATCAGTTGTATAAAGTGATGGATTTTTTTCCCTTAAGATTTATTATTTTTATGTATATGTGTGTGCCCCTGCATGAGTTTATGTGCATCATATGCATGTAAAATCTCATGGAGGCCAGAAAGAGGGTATTGGATTCCATGTAACTAGAGTTACAGGTGGTTGTGTACTGCCATGTGCATGCTTGGAACTAAACCCAAGTCTTCTACAAGAGGAAGTTTTAGATTTAGGAGAATTGCTAAAATGCTTGCAAACATGTTGATTCTGTGCTTTTACTACCTCCATGTAGATTTTTCAATTCTCAGTGCTTCTCTGCCTCTACATTTCTAAACCATGTGCCTATACTGCTTTCTCTTGGTTAATATGTTTGCCCCAGATGGTGTATAAGAAAAGATTTATGTCTCTTGTTGTCTTCTTTCCTGCTGCATGGCCTACCACTGTAGTTTGTCTTGAATGCTTTTTGCCTAATAGTATTCAGTATTTTAAGTGATTTTGCTCCCTACTGTGCCAGGTAACATGCCATCTGTAATTACTTTTGCTTCCTTATACAACTTAATGTCTGTTTCTCCTGGAATAACTGTTTCTTTAGTTTTTAGTTTGCACCTGTCACTACCAAACTATATCTTGCTTACAAACTTCCCTGGAGACTTGTATAAAAAGTGAGTGCTCTGGGGCTGGAGAGATGGCTTAGCCGTGAGAACACTGGCTGTTCTTGCAGAGGACTTGTGTTGGTTCTTAGCACCCACATGGAAGTTAACAACTGCCCTTAAGTCCAGTTCCAGGGATCTTGATGCTGTCTTCTGACCTCTGCAGACATTGTATAACATGAGTTCACTTGCATACATACAGTAAAATACTCATATACATGAAATAAAAATTAACTTTTAAAAATTAATTTAAAAAAATCTTTTAAAGAAAATTCAGCTCAGGGTGCCAAAGAGATAGCTCAGTAATTAAGAGCTTTTGCTGCTCTTCCAGAGGACCTGAGTTTGGTTCCCAGGACCCATGTAAGGCTGCTCACAACTGCCTGTGACTCCAACTCTGAGGGAATCTAACACCCTCTTTTAGCCTCTGCAGACACCTACACATATATGACAGTCACTCATACAGACACACACATAAATAAAAATAATAATACTAAGAAATCTTAAAAAAAAAAAAAGCTGAACTCTAAATCAGAAACATTTCACTGACTTCTAGTAGCTGGTAGTTTTGTTCTCTGGTGTCCTTTTTTCTTCTTGCTTCTAGCCACAGAAATTTTTATGTTTTCCCTATCCTTGATTTCTTATCAAATTGAATGTTGTTTTATTTGGAGTTGAACCCAGAATCTACCACTGAACTATACCCTAAGCACCAGAGTTTTTAATTCCTTACATAGGTTTCTTTTTCTGTTGGGTTCCATACACAATGAACTATGTGGGTATTTATGTTCCTTGGGTCTTGGAAATTTTCTCATATTATTTCTTTGATAATAACTTTTCTGGAACTTGCTATGCAGACCAGGCTGGCCTCGATCTCACAGAGATCTGCCTGCCTCTGCCTCCCAAGTGCTGGGGCTAAAGGTGTGTTCCACCATGCTTGGCATGAGAGAGAGAGAGAGAGAGAGACAGACAGACAGACATGTATGAATGTTTTGTGTACATGCAAGTAAGTGCACCCATGTGTGTAATACCTGTGGAGGTTAGAAGAGGGCATCAGATCCCTTGCAACTGGAATTACAAAGAGTTGTTAGCCTCTGTTCTGGTTTGTTTCTTCATTGCTGTGACAAAACACTCTGCCCACTACCAATTTGGGGAGGAAAGGGTTTATTCAGCTTACATCTCCCAGGTCACAGTTCATCTGGGAGCCCAAGGTAGGAACTCAGGGCAGGAACCTGGAGGCAGGAGCTGGAGCACAGGCCATGGAGGAATGCTGCTTACTGGCTTGCTCCCCTGGCCCCTGCTCAGCCTGCTTTCTTATGCAACACAGGCCCACCTGCCCAGGGGTGGCACCACCCACAGTGGGCTGGGCCCTCCCACATCACTCATCAAGAAGATGCCCCTCAGACATGGCCACAGGCCAGTCCAATAGAGGAAATTCCCCAATTGAGGCTCCCTCAACCCAGGTGTGTCAAGTTGACACTAAAGCTATCCAGCACAGCCTCCATTTGGCTGCTGGGAACCGAACCTGAGTTCTTTGCAAGAGTAGCTGATGCTGTTAATCGATGAGCCATCTTTTCCAGCCCCTCTAATATGTTTTGGTAAAAGAACCGAAGTTGTGAACCGAAGAATACAATTTATGCAAACCTCTGCACTTACATGAGAGAGAGCCTTCCAGATTGGGGTACGGTACAACCATAGCTTGGGAGAAAACTGAAGAGACAGCATGACTGGAACCTTAGTAACATCCAGACATCCGCTTGGGAGTTGTGCAGGGTGCTGCCTGCTTATTGGTCAGAGAGATCTGGGAAAGCTCTTCAGAAGGATGTTACATGATGTAATGAATTAAGAGTTACTGATGGCTGTTGGGTTAGTGAGCATTAAAGAATGGCTAACCTGGGACTGGAGAGATGGCTTAGCGGTTAAGAACACCGGTTGTTCCTGCAGAAGACCAGGGTTTGAATCCCAGCACCCACATGGCAGCTAACAACTGTCTGTAACTCCAGTCCCAGGGGATCTGACAGCCTCTTCTGACCTCCACAGGCATTGCACGACACAGGTGCACTTACTTACGTGCAGGCAATACACACATACACATAAAATAAAATTAATTTAAAAAATTTAAAAAAAGAATGGCTAATTTGATGGTAACAAGAAAAAGAATTTGGTGAAATAAGAAATACAAGCTAGTTGATAGAAACTTTTATCATTTATTTATTTATTTATTTATTTTTATTACCATTATTTTGAAACAGTCTCATCTCACTCTGTGGCCCAGGCTGGTCTTAAGCTGTGGCAGTCCTGCTCCAGCCTCTCAGGTGTTAGAATTAGAAATGTATGCCACAGTGCCTAGCTGTAGAAGCTTGTTTTAGTAAGTCAGGTTTCTTTAGAGAAAAATAAGAAAGTACTGACTGACTACTGATGTATTATACTCTGGTTTCTCTTCAGTTCATATAAATCTTTCATCTTTAATTTGTTATATTTACTATTTGTGTATGTGTGCGCGCATGCGGGCTCATAATGGGGTGGGGGTGTTCCTCCTGTGGATATCAGAGGACAACTTTGTAGAGTCAATTCTCTTCTTCTACCTTTATGTGGATTCCAGGGATTGATCTCAAGTTGCCAGGCTTGCATAACAAGTGCTTTTATCTGCTGAGGCATCTTGCTGGTCCTGGGTTCCTAATTTTAATCCTGACAATGTTCTTTTCTTTTTCCAATGATGAAGACATAGAATATTGTAGTAATTTTTTAAATGGTAAGATAGGATGCTTTTAGTAGAACTGCCTTTCTAGATGAATTTGCTTATAAAAAGCCTGTCAGGCCGGGCGTGATGGGGCATGCCTTTAATCCCACCACTAGGGAGGCAGAAGGCAGGTGGATCTCTATGAGTTTGAGTCCAGCCTGGTCTCCATAGCAAGTTCTAGGCCTGCTGGGGGCTACAGGGAGACCCTGTCTCAAAAAGACACCCCCCAAAAAAGCCTATCATTTGCTGGGCATGGTGGTGCATGCATTTAATCCCAGCACACCAGAGGCAGAGACAGGCGGATCTCTGAGTTCAAGGCCAGCCTGCTCTACATAGTGAGTTCTAGGACAGCTGGGGCTACAGGGAGACCCTGTCTCAAAAAGACCCCCACAAAAAAAGCCTGTCACCTGTTATTGAGTGCCCTCTTATGGTGATACAAAAATTGTTCAGGACTCTGGAAATAGCTGTTTTTAGAGGTTGACCCAGAGCCTTTGTTTTGTTGTGTTTGTTTTGTTTTGGTCTTTTTGAGACAGGATTATAGCCCCAGCTGGGTTGGGACTCGCTGTGTAGACCAGGCTGGCCTTGGATTCACAGAGATCCCCCTGCCTCTTCCTCCCGAGTACTGGGATTAAAAGTGTGCACCACCGCACCTGGCTATGTCTGTATTTTTATATCCAGTGATCACGTTAGTATTTGCTAACTTTTGGAGGAGTTGAATGATGTCAGTTCCTTTAACAAGAGTAACCTATTGCATTGGTTTTAGGTGGAAAGACCTCCCTCTCCATTCTCCATGGCCCCACAAGCTTCCCTTCCTCCAGTACCACCACGACTTGACCTTCTACAACAGCGAGTATCTGTTCCTCCAACTGCTTCTGTCCTGGGGACTGCTTCCAAGGTAAAACATCCATTTCTGCAGTTGTCTGAGCTTTTGTTATGCATTAGTGGGTTTTGATTGATTTGTTTTCATCTTGCTTCCATAGGCTGCTTCTGGTTCCCTTCATAAGGACAAACCATTGCCAATACCCCCCACACTTCGAGATCTTCCACCGCCACCTCCTCCAGACCGGCCTTACTGTGTTGGAGCAGAAACACGTTCTCAGAGACGCCCCCTGCCTTGTACACCAGGCGATTGTCCATCTAGGGAAAAACTGCCTCCTGTCCCCTCTAGCCGCCTTGGGGACTCATGGTTGCCTCGACCAATCCCTAAGGTACCAGTAGCTACGCCAAATGCCAGTGACCCTTGGCCTGGAAGAGAGTTGACCAACCGGCACTCACTTCCATTTTCATTGCCCTCACAAATGGAGTCCAGAATAGATGTGCCTAGGCTTGGAAGTACATTTAGTCTGGATACCTCCATGGTGAGTCCTAATTTTTAAACTACTTAACTTATTAGTAAACATTTGTGGGTGACATTTTATTACCAGAGGTTTTTTTTGTTTTGTTTTGTTTTGGAGAGGAGGTATTCTAAAGCCCAGGCTAGCCTCTCTTCTTGGCCCCCACTTCCTTAGTAGATAAGATTATAAGTGTGCACCACTGTGCCTGATTTTGGACCAAAGGTGTGTGACAGGTTTTTTATAGAATTCAAAGATAATGTAACATAATTGCAAACCCATAAGAAGTGTGTAACTAAGGGCCAGTGGGATTGCTCAACAGGTAAAGGCACTTGCTACAACTGGCGTTCAGTCTGCAGAACCTACATAAAGGTGGAAGGAGAAAACCAGCGCCACAGAGTTATCCTGCTTCCATGTGTGCTATAATACACACGCACACATGTGCACACACAAAAACACACATGCACACACACTAAATTTTTTTAAGTGTATAAACTAATAAACCAAATAAGACAAGTTTGTAAATATAACAGTAAATATTCCTTATAAATAAGGAAAACAGTAATGTTAGGTTTACAATAATGAGTAATAGAGAAAAAAACAGCTCAAGGGGATAGGGAGAACTGGATTTGAACTGGGAAGTACTAGAAAGGATAGGGTACAGTTCTGAGAAAAGATCTGAATTATGCTGGGGTGGGGGGGTATAATTTGTGTAGATCCTGCAGAAAGATCATTCTAGAGTAAAATGGAAAGAAGTATATTTGGGAGAGGTCTGTTTAAGAAATGATCATGGATTGGCGAGATGGCTCAGCGGGTAAAAGCACTTGCCTCTGAGCCTTGTGACTTACTGAGTTTGATAGCTGGGACCCATATAGTTAAAAGAGAGAACTGATTCCTGCAAGTTGGCCTCTGACCTACACACACACACACACACACACACACACACACACACACACAAAA
>NW_008360328.1:645353-730437 GCF_000622305.1 Nannospalax galili
ATAAAATGACATAAGGTGTATAGTATATCTGGTGCCAACCAAGCAAGTGTGGGGAGTCCTTGTCTAAACAGAAGGGAGCAGTCAGATACGTAGAGCCTTTAGAGAACACAGAAGGAGTTCACTAAGGCTTGGAAGCTGTCAGTAGGTGAAGAGGACATGAACTCATACACACAAACTGATGGTTCCAGCCTGGCTAGTAGCAGACATCAAATTAGAGATGAATTGGTGAGAGAATTGAGGAGGAAGTTGGAGATCTAAGGTGGAGTTGGAATGGGAAGTATACAGTTGTGTTCTCATGACACTGAAGTGACTTTCTTGGTTTCACAGAAAGAGAGGTGGTAACAATTGAGTGGCACCTGGTGGCAGGAAATCTAGTGAGGTGACTTCAGTGGAGAATGACCATTTTGAGTTTAGGTGTAGATTTATTTAATCTAGAAATGGAGTTTGTATAGACAGGAAATTTATTTCAGTTCTTTTAGAATTAAAAGTATTTCCTAGCTTTCTGCTCTCTGACTCTTCCATTTTAATTCCTTCAGAATTCCTAAGCAGTGATCTTTTGTCAGATGAGATAACTCTTGGGTTTGGCACTGATGATGAGGTCTATGTCTATTAATACTTCTGTGATTTTCAGTTGGTTCAATAAGAGGACATATTTAGCTGTGGTTAGTAAAGAGATTCTTTGAAACACTTTTCTTGCTTTCCAGAATATGAATAGCAGCCCAGGAGCAGGTCCAGAGAGTGAGCACCCGAAAATCAAGCCTTCCTCATCTGCCAATGCCATTTACTCCCTGGCTGCCAGGTAAGTATACTCCAGCTATGTTTCATTTGGTGCATCCTCTTTCTTTTTTTACTTCGACACGGCCTCACTAGGTAGATTCTGCTGACCTCAAATTCAGGTGTGACTGGTACATGCCTTTTACCTTATTATTTTTATTTTATGTGTATGAGTGTTATGTCTGCATGTAGATAAGTGCACCCATGTCTTGCAATGCCCTTGGAGGACAGAAGAGGCTGTTAGATCTCCTGGAACTGGAGTTATGGACAGTTGTTAGCTGCCATGTGGGTGCTGGGATTCGAACCTGGGTCTTCTGCAAGAACAGTCAGCGTTCTTAAACTGCTGAGCCATCTCTCCAGCCCTTTTACTTATTTATTTATTTTTAATTTTTAAATTTTTTTCCAGAGGTGAGGACCAAACCCAGGGCCTTGTGCTTACTAGGCAAGCACTGTACCACTGAGCTAAATCCCCAACCCCTTATTTCTTTTTTTAATTCTTACTGGGCATCAGCTTTCTGTTTAGTTGCTTCCTGTCTTTTATTCTTCCAACTTTCTTTAGGCTTAATTTGACACTTTTCTAGTATCGTGAGATGAAGGTCAAGTTGGACTACTTGGACTGCAGTAGTAAAACAACACAGAGTAGGTTGTTTTTGTTTTTGTTTGTTTGTTTTTTAATTTTTATTTTATGTGTATTCGTGTATTGCCTGTGTGTAGGTAAGTGCACCCGTGTCGTGCAATGCCCTCAGAGGTCAGAAGAGGCTGTCAGATCCCCTGGGACTGGGGTTACGGACAGTTGTTAGCTGCCATGTGGGTGCTGGGATTCAAACCCTGGTCTTCTGCAGGAACAACTGGTGTTCTTAACCGCTAAGCCATCTCTCCCGCCCCAGAGTAGGTTGTTTAACAGGAGAGATTTATTTCCACAGTTCTGGAGTCTGGAAGTCTGGGATCAGGTGCCTGTGTGGTCTATTTCTGGTGAGGGCTTCTTCCTGGAATACAAATGGCTGCCACCTTGTTTGACTCTGTTCCTCCTTGGTGCATTAGGTGCAGAGAGAGTGGAAGGGAGGGAGAGGCAGAAGAGGGTGAGTATGCAAGAGAATGAGGATTATGTATGTGGGAGCCTGAGAACAAGTTCTCCATGGTCTTTTCCTGTTAAACCTCTGATCCTGTTAGATCAGGACCATCCTTACGGACTTACCCAACCTCAATATCTCCTTAGTAGTTTCATCTCCAAGGCAGCACAGCTGGAGGTTAGGACTTTAAAATCTGGATTTGGGGTAGAGGGCAAGTGCTCATTCCAGCTCATAACATGTTTGGCTACAGTTTGACACATCATATTTATGTTACCATTCAGTTCAAAATACATGCTTCTTCCATGGATAATTTCTTCATTGATTCATGAATTGTTTATGTGTTGCCTGATTTTTTTAAACATTCAAAGATTTGCTACTTACTTTTCTCTTAACTGCTTTCTGGATTCATTTTGCATAGAGACCATATTCTTCATTGACTGGTTCATGGTCAAATCTAGTAATACCTATTAACACCTTTATTTCATGAGAATGTTTATACTACTGTTGTTGGATGTCACACACATACATATACACACACACTTGGGACAAGTGTATTGTGTTTCAATCTTCTCTCAGACTAAAAAAAATAAATCTACCTGTTACAACAGGTAACAGAACTGCTAAATGCTCCCCTTGGGTGTGTAGTTCAGTGGTAGATCCCTAGCACTTAAAAAAATAATTGTGAATTTATCTTTTGCCTTTTAATTCTGTCCACTTTTATTTATGTATATTTAGGATACTAAAAATTTACATTTTACCATAACTAAAATGGTAAACATAGTGATGAAGTGTCATGCTTTCCTCTGTAGTTTTAACTACTTACCTGCTTTGTGTCTGTTTTGCCTTATATTAAAATTTAGGTGTTATTTATTTATTTACTTATTTTTATCATTCTACAGCCCAAGTTGGCCTTGAACTCACAGAGATCCACCAGCCTCCACCTCCTGATTGCTGGGATTAAAGATGTGCGCTGCCATACCCGGCTGTAAAATATAGTTATTTTTGCATGACCTTTCTCCACTTTTTTACTCCAACTTTTCTCTCCTTATATTTAAGGTGTATCTCTCATAAGCAGTGTATACATGTTGGCTTATTTCCTGCCTGGTATTCTTTGCCTTAATTGGAATAATTGGACCTACTTGCTTCCACATTTTTCCAATTTTTCTCTTGGTATCCTGTTCTCTCTACTCCCACCCCACCCCCGGGTTTCACTATGCAGCCTTGGCTAGCTTGGAACTTGCTGTGTAAACCAGGCTGGCCTCAAACTCATGGAGATCCAGCCTTGGGGTGCTGTGATTAAAGGTGTGCATCACACCCAGCTCTCTTTTCTTATTGCCTTTTGTTTTTACTTTTGCTTTTACCTTTCTTGCTTTTTTTGGGGTGGGGTGGGGGAGGCTTACAATATTTTTATTATACCAGGCAGATTTAGGTCTACTTCGATCACTGTTCTTTACCTATGATTTTTGGCCTCCCATCCTCAAACGTGCAGTCTTTTTCCCTGGTCCACAGAGAACAACTTGGGATCTCAAGTTGAGCACCCCTAAGGATGGAGCTTACTCTGAGTTCCAGGGCCATCTTTGTTTTTCTTTCTGTGTCTGTCTTTGTTTCTGTTTTATACTCCTAGGGATTAAACCCAAAGCCTTCAGTATGCTGGACAAGTGCTCTATTGTTGAGCTATACTGCAGTCTTAATTTTTCTTTTTCTTTTTTTTGGATGGAGCTGGAGAGATGGCTCTGTTAAGAGCACTGGCTGCTCTTGCAGAAGACCCAGGTTTGAATCCCAGCATCCACATGGTGGCTAACAACTGTCCGTAACTCCAGTTTCAGGGGATCTGATGCCTTCTTCTGTTCTGTGGGCATTGTATGACACGGGTGCACTTACATACATGTAGGCAGTGTACTCATACACATAAAATAAAAATAAATAAATCAAAAAAAGATTTTTTTTTTAATGATCTCTCTTTCTCTCCCCTCCCTTTTCCACCCTCTTCATCTTCGTTTTTTGCACTCCCTTCCTCCCCATCCCACTTCAGTAGTTATTGAACCCAGGCCTCATGCATGCTAGCCAAGTCCTCTGTCTCTATGCGATCTTCCACCCACCCTCCCTCCCTCCCTTTTCCTTCTTTCCTTCCCTCCCTCCCTCCCTTTTTTTTTGGACACAGGGTCTCCCTATAGCCCCAGATGGCATGGAACTCACTATGAAGACCAGGCTGGCCTCTATTTCACAACAATCCTCCTGCCTCTGCCTCCTGAGTGCTGGGATTAAAGGTGTATGCTGCCACACCTGGGCCTAGGGAAAGTTCTTAAATAAGATTTCTAAAACTAAGAGTATGTACATTTGTTGAAATGTTTTGTTGAATGACACCCCATAAGATTTAAACTATCTTATTTCTGTAGCTGTATATAGGAAGGTATCCGTGTACTCCCTGCACCTTCATTGATTATATCCTCTTAAAATGGTTGGAATAAGGCAGAGACAGGCGAATCTCTGTGAGTTCAAGGCCAGCCTGGTCTACATAGTGAGTTCCAGGACAGCTGAAGCTACAGGGAGACCCTGTCTCAAAAAGACCAAAAAAAAAAAAAAAAAAGGTTGGAATAATGGCTGGGTGTGGTGGCGCATGCCTTTAATCCTAGCACTTGGGAGGCAGAGGCAGGCAGATCTTTGTGAGTTCGAGATTGTGAGTTCGAGACCAGCCTGGTCTACATAGTGAGTTCCAGGATAGCTGGAGCTACAAAGAGACCCTGTCTCAAAAAGACGAAAAAAAAGGTTGGACTACCCCCCATGAAAACTTTGCTACCACTGAATTATTGTTTTATTGTATTTGTTTTGTTTAAACTCTCTGACTTCAACTGTCACCCTTACCTAGCATATTTCAGAACAGGTCTTAGGCACTAGTATACTTCTACCTCATGACTTCCAAGGATTACACAACCGTATGGTAGATATTTGATGAATTTTAAGAAAGCATACATATGTGTAATTTTTCAGTAATAAAAATAACATGACAGGCATGATGGCTTACACCTACTATCTCGCACTTGGAAGGTAGAGGTAGGAGGATCAGAAGTTTAATGCTGGGTTCTGCTACATAGTTTAGGGCCAGCCTGGGCTACATGAAACTCTGTCTCAAAATTCTGCCCCTTCCCCACATAGTAACATGCAGACTTAAAAAAGACTCAAGTGAGGGGCTAAAGAAATGGTTCAGCAGTTTAGAGTGCTTGCTGCTCTTCAGAGGACCTATGATCAGTTCCCAGCCCCAACATCAGGTGACTCACAACTGCCTGTGACTCTAGCTCCAGGGGATGCAATGCCCAGTACCCTCTTCTGGCATCCATGGGCACGTATGTAATGCACAACCTCCCACCACCCTCTCCTCTCAAATGCTTGGGCACAAGCACACACATAATTTAAAAGTAAAATTCAGCCAGGCGTGGTGGCACATGCCTGTAGTCCCAGCACTTGGGAGGCAGAGGCAGGCAGATCTCTTAGTTCAAGGCCAGCCTAGTCTACATAGTGAATTCCAGTCCAGCTGGGGCTACAGGGAGACCCTGTTTCTAAATGAAACCTCTAGTGGACTGTTGTGCTCTGTTAGGTTTTTGTATGTTAAGTTTTTAAATATGCGTTGCTTTTATAATCAGGAAAACATTAAATACAGAAAGGGCTGGAGAGATGACTCAGTGATTAAGAGCACTGACTGAGGACCTGGGTTCAATTCCCAGTACCCACATAACAGGTTAAAACCGTAACTCCAGTTCTAGGGGACTCTGACACCCTCTCCTGACCTCTGTGGGCATTGCATGCCATGGGTGTGCTTAACTTACATACATGCAGGCAATATGCTCATACATAAAAAATTTAAAAAATAAATAAAAATAAAAAAAACCAAATACATAGAGACAAATAAATGCAAGTGCTCTTTGTAAAATGTTCAGAATATGAAAAAAAGGGAAAGGAGGAGACACACTTAAAATTTACACCAAGAAGCATTGGCATTGGGTGGGGTCATATTTCTTAACACAGTTGGTATTTTGCCTTGTCTCCTTTTGTAGGCTAGGGTAGCAGGAGAAGTTTTATTTCAGAAAGCTGAATGAGAATTACACAATATACGTTGCAGCAGCAAGATCTCTGAAGTAGGGGCCCAGGGATATAATTCAGTTGGAAGGTCCCATGTTTGATCCCTGAACTGCCAAAAAGTTTGTGAAATAAGAGTCGGAAGATCAGGATCTAATCTCAGAATTGATGCTAGCAACCATTTTTCTGGTAGGAAATGTTGAAGAGAAAAAACAGTTTTCCTCTAGAGTAGTACAGGAGAAAGCTTTTGGCAAGCTGTGTGCTCTTTGATGCCATAGGTAGATTTTAATCATTAAATTTGTATACATTTCTAGTAGATGGAAAGAAAACCACTTGCTATTTCTTGTTTTATGCCTAGTAAAAGAAAAGAAATATTCTCTAGAACGGGAACACGGTAATAAAACTTATTTGTAGATTGAGACTAACTGGAACCTGCTCCTTACGCCAGCTTAATACATCCCAAGCACTGTAGCCACACTCTGGTCAACTGAAAGTAGAACTTGTTGGCATGCTTTTTCCTAAATGCTTGCGGTGGCTGGCAGACTAGTTCACTAGCTTCCATGTCTTTTGCTTTGTCAGATTTGAGTTGTATCCATTTTGAACCTACATACTTCGTACTTAAGTTTTCCAGTTTAATTTCTTTTTCTGTTTTACATTCTTCCAGGCCTCTTCCTGTGCCAAAACTGCTACCTGGGGAGCAGGGTGAAAGTGAAGAGGACACAGAATATATGACTCCTTCCTCTCGGCCTCTTGGGGTTCAAAAGCCAGACTCAAAACGGCCTTTGGAGACATCTCAGAGTTCACGGTACATTCACAGCAACCCCTTTTGGGGCCAAATATCATTATGTGGATAATTCACTTAATGGGACTTACCTGTGTGGCTTATCACTTGCACATACTGTTACCCAGTCACTTATGTTTCCTCAGTTGTGCAGTGATCTCCAAAAAACATGCTTCCTTAACTTTACAGGAGTCACTCTACAACATTTATTAGTGAGATTGATGCAAGGAGAATGTGTTGTTTTGAAAGAATTGGGGTCTGGGACAGTTATCAACAGGTTAGCCTATAAGTTGGCAAAAACCAGTTTTGTTTGTGAAGACCATTATTGCTCTTGCTTTCTGTTTCAGACCATGTGATTGTGACCAACAGATTGATAGCTACACATATGAAGCAATGTATAATATTCAGTCCCAGGCAACATCTGTCACAGAGACCATTACCTTTGGTGAGTAGCCTATCTGCTGCTTAGCAATTGATGTGCCTCATGTGGGAATACATGTCTATACGGTCAACACTTGGGTGGTTAGGACAGGGCTGCAAGTTTGAGGCTAGCCTGGGCTACATAGCTGAGACTGTATCTCAAGAATAAGAAGAGAAGTTCTCCAATATTTGGCTGAGATAACTTGAGATAAGAAGAAAATTATTTTCAGTATTCTTGGGCAAAGTACCTTTGATTCATGGACAGAACTGCTCCACTTCTCTATTTGCTTTTCAGACAGCTAGTTCCTAACTCTGCTTTTTCCTCTTCTGAAGGCCTGGAGCTGTTTTTATGTTTTATGGCCTGGACCTGCTGTGCTGGCAGCTCTCTTTTTTGCCCCATTGCATTGATGAAATTCTTTTGTGTGTGGGTGGTGAATACTCAATTCCCATGTTAACTAGTTTACCAAGTTGAAAGTTCAAGAAGCCTGCACACATAGGGCCCTTTGGCTGATTTTCTGAGGTGAAATACAGATAGAATGCTATAAAACAGCACTTGAGTCTCTGGCATCAGTAGTTATTAACCTTAGCAAGAGTAACTGTTGACATGTTCAACAAGAGAGCTTGTGCAGATTTTATTTCCTCTCTATCTATGGGAGCCCCACATGGTATTTGGCCCACAGTAGACAATTACTCAACTATCAAATTAAATGAATAATTGTATGCCTGCAAGAATGAACGAATGCCTCTGGACTAATGTGTGTTAGAAGATGATGTATGTCAGGAGAGGATGATAGCTTTACCAACTTTTCTCCAGGAGAAGGAAATTTGGTTACAGCTAACACCAGCACTGGTCCTGAGGAATCCGAAAATGAGGATGATGGCTATGATGTCCCTAAGCCTCCTGTGCCGGTTGTGCTGGCTCGCCGAACTCTGTCCGACATCTCTAATGCCAGTTCTTCCTTTGGCTGGTTGTCTCTGGATGGTGACCCTACCACAAGTGAGTCTCCAGGCTGCCTTGGCTTATCTTGAATTTCTGTTGAGCTCCTGAGTTATAACTGAAACTCATGACCACCTCTGGTGGCAGTAAATTATTTGGTGGAAGTAGTGAATTGTATACTATGTCTAAATGTAGGAAATCTGGTCTAGGGCCTATATTAGGAAGCTAAACCCTGCAGGTAGTCCATAAAGCACACCTCCTACTATAGAGGGGGAAAGCAAGACTTAGCTCATCTTTTTTTTTTTTTTTTGAGCCAAGGACCGAACCCAGGGCCTTGTGCTTGCTAGGCAAGCGCTCTATCACTGAGTTAAATCCGCAACCCCTACTTTTTAGCTCTTCTAATGCCTTGTCCCACTGAGGAGTGTTCTGCTGTGGGGCCTGAGCTGCCCCAGCATTGTCCCCTGATATCCAGGGCTGTTTTTGCACCTGTGTCCTGGTGGGGTAAGAGCCAGAATTTCTGTCACTTTGGAAATTGAAGACAGCTTTCAGGACATTTGGTAGAAAAGATATAGTATTCAGTTGCCCATATAGGTGGGGATCCCCACCCAACCTGGCTTACTGTTTCTTCACTGCAGTTTAGACTGTTTTGTCTCTGTATTTGTAGAAAGAGAAATTTTGTGTGTGAACTTGTTGCTAAGTTTAACAGACAGTATAGGTATTTTATGCTTCTCGTAACAACAGTTACTGTTAACAGTACAGGTGCATGGTATATTTAGAAGGTCTTTCCCTCTGGGGTAAGAGTCTAAATCACAAAACTCTAAAACCCAGATTTTAGGCTGGTGATTTAGCTCAGCAGTAGAACACTGACCTGGCATGTGTGAGACCCTGGGTTCAGTCCTAGCACTGCAAATAAATAAAACCCAACCAGGCATGGTGGCTCACAACTATAATCTCAGCACTCAGGAGACTTAGGATAGCTGAGATCAAGGCCAGCCTTGTAACAGAAGACCATATTATTAGCTTATTGTTACTGTTGCCACTAAATAAGGATTTCCCCAGACTTGCAAATATTTCCTTTTCCTATTTCTTCTAGACTTCAGTGAGGGTTCTCAAGTTCCTGAGCGACCTCCCAAACCATTCCCTCGGAGAATCAACTCTGAACGAAAAGCAAGTAGCTGTCAGCAAGGTGGCGGTGCCACTGCTGCTCCTACCACCACTGCTCCCTCACCACAGCTCTCCAGTGAGATTGAGAGCCTCATGAGTCAGGGCTACTCCTACCAGGACATTCAGAAAGCTTTGGTCATTGCCCACAACAACATTGAAATGGCCAAAAACATCCTCCGAGAATTTGTTTCTATTTCTTCTCCTGCCCATGTAGCCACCTAGCACATCTCTCCCTGCCATGGCTTCAGAGGACCCATGAGCCGGGCTTTTACTCAAGGAGCACCTAGAAGGGCAGAGACTTCTTTCAGGACGTCACAGCGAGGACCTGCCTTTTCTTTGGGTATCACACACCCATGGTTCCAAGATTTCAAAGCAGTGGAATGAAAATGGAGCAGCTAGTGTGTCTCATTGTTGTATTGGTCTTGAGAGTGCATTTGCAGTCCTTCAGTTCCCATTGGGAGAGAGTGTGGGTGTTTATTAGTCTACAAGGGAAACAGTACAGAAAGCAGCAGGAGTATTGTGCTGTAACCCTAGTTAAGGACTTAGGACTTTCTTGGGTTAAGGGTGTGGCAGTGTGTGTCTGTCTGTCTCTGTCTGTGGTTGTATGTGTCCTGTGATTATAAGATTATCCTGCTGTGTGTGTTAATCCCAGGTGGGGAGTTAGCACAAGAGTTTCAGGAAGGATTCTTTAAAGACTTCCATCTACTGTGGTATTGCACCTATCCCTAGTGTGTGTTACAACCTCAACACTCCCCTTTGGCTTAGATTATCATGTGCTTAGTTAAGTCTTATATTTTTAGAACACCCTCTTGTCCTTTCCCCTGGAAACACCTTCTCCCACCATCTCCTCCTCATTGGTGTTCTTTGGGCTTGCTATGATCAGCCTTACTGAAGCCAAGCAACTTATAGGATATTCTTTATAGTGTGTGATGGTGTTTGTTTTGTTTGGTAGAGATAGGTGGGAAGGAAAGTACTATTCTGTGGTTATAGTCATGATTGATATTAGCAGCTAACACTGGTCACTCTAAAAGTTCTGTTTCTATAGGAGCATTGAATTTGTTAAAATAAGATGTTTGAATTATTCTAATTACCTAATGACTGACTTGAGATAGAGCCTTCAAAATATATTCCATGTCCTCCCCAGGAAATTGTCTGTTGGGAGTCTCTTGCCTTGGTGCCAGGTATGTGTTGCGATACAGGTCATGAGTCTTTCTACCTAACAGGAATGGAAGAACATTAGTTTCCAGGATGGCTTTCTGGCTCAAGTACCATAGAACTTTTAGGAAGCTTTAGTCATGTGCTATTTAGATACACAGAATAAACTATAAGGACTTACTTGTAGTCTTTCTTCCCAGTGAATTAATTTCAGCTTATAAGTTTCTCTCTTTGAATAATTCAGAAATTATTTCTTTAAGGAATGGGAATAACCGCCCACGATTGCACAGTGTTTGCTGATGATTAGCAGCTTTCCTACATTGGTACCACCCAGGGACTTTGTTTTTTCTTGTGCCTAGAGCTTTGGGAATAATGTCTTTTTCT
The DNA here is from genome assembly GCF_000622305.1 of Nannospalax galili. Taxonomy (NCBI): domain Eukaryota; kingdom Metazoa; phylum Chordata; class Mammalia; order Rodentia; family Spalacidae; genus Nannospalax; species Nannospalax galili. The sequence goes on from NW_008360328.1 coordinate 656,110, forward strand.
TCTTCCTTACCCTTTTCTTAGGTCCTAAGTGTAATTACTACGTTATCCACAGTAATTATACATCATTCATAATATGGGGCAACATAGCAGTTTGTATAATTAGAAGTTCTTAAAGATTTGGAGTCCAGTTTGGAGACCTGCTTCTCAGTTCCTGTAACTACTTCTCAGTGTCGCCTTGGGTTCAGTTAGTTCTCTGACAAGAGAAGCTTGATGACTTCCTTTGCAGCAGTTCCCTTCCTCCTTGTCACAAGCAGTTTGGCTTTCCAGTGAGTCTGCTTTTGTCTTTAGGTTCAGGCAGAAATGACCCACCTCAAATCATTGTTCTTTCCAGTCTTGACATCTTTAGAACTAAAACCTTTTTTAACTCCTCTCTTGGCTTCTGGCTCATCCAAGGTCTTTGAGTTTTATCCTGTTGCCTCAGAGCTATTTTGGTTCCTAGAGCAAGCAGTACAGGACCTTCTGTTGACTTGCCATGGTTACCCAGAGCCTTTCTGTGTAGCAGTAAGTAGGAAGCAGTAGCTTATATCCACTCCAAGAAGCTTACAGCATTCAATATTGTATTTTGTTTGAATATTGAAGGCCTAAGCCAGGCTTGATGGCATGTTCCTGTAATCTAAACACTTGAGAGGTAGTGGCAAGAGGATCACAGGTTCAGGGCCAGCTTGGGGCTATGTGAAATCCTGTCTCAAAACAGCAACAAAAATTGAAGGCCTAGACAAAGAACTAGAAAAAAAAATGTCTAGTTTCCAGTCTGTCTGTATTGTAATTTTTCTTTTCCTGTAGATATTACCCATAATCTGAAGCTCTATCAAGAAAGCAGGAGACTAGAGAGTTGGCTCAGTGGTTAAGAGCACTGGCTGTTCTTACAGAGGACGCAGGTTCGGTACCCAGGACCCATGTGGTGACTAACAACAACCTGTAACTCCAGTTCCAGGAGATCCAAGGCCCTTTTCTGACTTCTGTATCACATGGGCACTGTATCATATGGGTGCATTCATACACATACAATTAAAATAATTTTTAGTTGGGAATGGTGGGACATGCCTTTAATCCCAGCACTTGGGAGACAGAGGCAGGTGGATCTCTGTGAGTTCGAGGCCAGGCTGGGCTACATAGTGAATTCCAGGCCAGCTGGGGCTACAGGGAGCCCCTTTCTCAAAAAGAAAAAAAAAAAAAAAGACGAAACAAAAATTAAAATAATTTTTAGTTGGGAATGGTGGGACATGCCTTTAATCCCAGCACTTGGGAGACAGAGGCAGGGGGATCTCTGTGAGTTCGAGGCCAGGCTGGGCTACATAGTGAATTCCAGGCCAGCTGGGGCTACAGGGAGCCCCTTTCTCAAAAAGAAAAAAAAAAAAAAAAAATTTTTTTTAAATTTTTAAAAATTAAAGAGAAAGCGTTGGCTACATATCTTTTGCTGTTTCTGTCTCCAAGTCTTTTTGTGGAGGACTGAGGATGAAGCTCAGTTGGTAAAGTGCTTTCCATGAAGCCCTGGGTTCAGGCCCCAGGACTGCCTACAACCAAGTGTGGTGAGGCACACCCCCTAATCCCTAGCACTCAGGAGGTGGAGACAGGAGTACCAGAAATTCAAGGCCATTCTTGGCCAAATAGCACTAGGCCTGGGCTACATGAAAATGCCTCCAAAAGGAAACAAGAATCAAATCTCTGGAGATTACTGCCCATACTGTCTAGGCTAAGGATGGTTTTGTCCTTCCCTTTCCTGAGCCCCCATGTGGTTCTTTGAGATGGACCTGAAACTGGAAGTCTAGGTCCTTGTGCTGGACAGGCACATCTTTGATTGGCTTGGGTGTTGGTTTATCAGATATGTATCTGCAAGCATCAAAGTTTGGGACCATTTCCTTTGGTGCTCTCAGGACATGCTGGGGCCTGTACCTGGGATTACTCGGAAGCCTTAGAAAGGTTTCATGAGCTGCTCATTTTGGGTATCATCTCAAAACTTGAATTTCTTTTTCCTTTGAAGGCACCTATTTTATAATGCATTCTTTATCTTGTGTTTGTATGGCAAGTTATAATTCTTTGGCTCTTCTTCTGAGTTTGAGTTTAACTAAAAGTGCTCTTTCATAAGTTTTATTTTTGAGTTTTGCTATTTTTGGCAAACCTATCCCTTTTCCCCTGCCCTGTGTTACAACCAAGAAAACCACTTTAACCGGTTCCTTTTTCTCAAATTCATTAGGCTATTTGTTCAACCCAGGTCCTGCTTTCTCCATGTCTTCTTGAATTAATTTCCATAGCCTGCCTCATTGATGGGTCACTGTCTTACAGCTACCAGGACTGAACTTTTCTACCTGTCTCCCCGTCTCCTAAACTGAAGGTTCTTAGAGTAGTCTTAGAAACTCTGTGGGCTCTACAGTATACCTCCTTTTAGTTAGTAGACTAAGCAGCTTGTCATCGCAGCTGTACTGTTAATATTTATTTAAACAAAGATCCTGACCTGTGGCTGGCCGTTGTCTTACACTAGCTCCTGCTTCCTCTCTCCAACCCCTTGCTGCATGTTCTGCCCTTTTTCCGCTCTTTCTCTTCGTACACAGGCTCATCTGTAGGGCCCTCAGTGTGCGGTTATCATTCAGCTGATCTGTAGATTTTTTTATTAATTGGGGACAGGGTGGAGGGTGGAGAAGGGTCACTGTTGTTCATAGTCAAACTATTTATTTCCTCTGTAGGAAAGTAAAACATGTTTTATGGTCCAAACAGCAAACTTCTTACACATTAATTTTTGTAACACACCTTGCTTACAGACCAGACTAGGGACCAGCTATATATTTCATTAATAAGATTAGTTGTTTTCTATGGATGATCAGCAATGGTGTTAATGCAGAATGTTCTCCTACCTCACATCATAAAAATCAGAAGGTGGTGACCTACTCAGACTTTCCTTCTTACTACTGGTCTTTAAGACTCTGGAATGGTCACTTCACAGAATGGCAGCATACTGGCCATTGTCCTGGTTTATAGCAGTGTTGTGGGGTTTGTTGTTTGGGGGGAGTTGTTGTTTTTTTTTTTGTTTTTTTTTTTTTTTGAGACAGGCTCTCCTTGTAGTCACAACTGGCCTGGAACTCACTGTATAGACCAGACTGGTCTCAATCTTGGAATATGCCTGCCTCTGCCTCCTAAATTAAAGATGTGTGCCACCACACCCAGCCCTTGGCTGTAGCAGTTTGGCAATTTTAGCAAATGTTTAAGTGATTGTCATGTGTCAGAAATGTTAGCTGTGTTCTTCCTTGCCATCACATGGTGGTTTACTGGCATTGGGAGTTACGCACAGACTGTCTTAATTCTGTTTTGCATTTGATTGTGCATGTTTTTATTCATAACTCTTTATAGAGCTGTCCTGGTTAACACTGGTCCAAGACTTTCCTTTTGACCCCTGTTGTCTTCCTGTAGCTTTGATAATGTCTGGGAGATTCTCTTGTGTATACCTCATGGATTATCTACTTTTGTTACAAATTTCAGTGGAATCTCTTGTGGGTTCGTAGTATATTGGCTGCACAATGGAGCATTAAATGTTTAAGCAAAGCCTTTGCCTGCAGTCTCCTTTCTAATCTAGTGCCTTCTTGATCTTTTACTGAGCTGCTTTTATCCCCAGTTCCCCTTGTTGGGAAGATTTCCTTTTTACCATTCTGGGACTTGTTACCATCTCCAAACAATTTGGAATTTGTTTCCCTGTCTTTCAACAGTCTTTGTACCTAACTTAATTCTGTCTTTGAAAGGGTGAAAGGGTTGGAAAAGGATGAACACCTGCTTTTCAGTTTGGTCTTCTAGGAGCCAGTCAGAAACAGAGACTGGATTCTGTCCATGTTCTAACAACAAGCCTTCCCAGAGCAGGGAGCTTAGAGGTACCAAAGCCTCATGTCAACACCTTATCATCTCCTGGCACCTAAGCTTCAGAATTCAACCAAAGTACTCTAGCACTGCATAAAGCTGTGCTGATACTACTTTGATCTCAGTCCATACATGAGCTGTCCTTCTTGAGGAATTCACACAGCCGTTTAATGCATGGAAGACCCAGGGTCAAGGTTGTATATATATATTTTTTTGTCTTTCATGCTTAAGGATCCTTTGACCACAAGAAATACTGAAGCTAAAGAAGAGACGGTGTCATTAGTAGGATACATGCCTTTCATGGAACCGAGGACAGAAGTTGAGTTGGTTCTTGCATATTGCCAGGCTCGAAAACTTTTTATATTTAGTCCTTCCTATTTCACAACATGTTTGCATGGGTGTCCCCCCCAAAGAGCACCCCAGTCCCCAAGTTCACATGATCTTTTTATAATGAACACAGTTCTTTAAGAATAATATAAAAACCTAATAACTCCTGAAAAGAATGGGCCTGAGTAAAACCCATATTTGGATTCCACAGACCACAGGCCAAGGCATCCTCTGAAGGAATCATGTAATGGGCCTTCTGAGGGTGTCTATGCACCAGGCTAGAAATTGTAGAGCAAACCTGACATTCTAGTACTTGGGAGGTAGAAGTAGGGGTGTTAGGAGTTCCAGGTCAGCCTTGGCTACACTCCAAGCTGAAGGCCAGGCCAGACTATATGAAAGTTTTTCCTTTGTTCATTTAGAATATTGTTTCATCTTCATTTCCAGCAACAGGTAAAGCAGTAGCACCATCTGTCAGTGCATGATTGTAGGTGCTCTCTTAGCGTATCGCTGGTGGAGTAGTTTTACGCCAACGGGTCTTTTTTGGCTCTTCCTCTGCATTCTTCTAAGTCTGTTTGGTTTGAGGGTACAGTCCATCACTGTGGGGAAGTCATGGAGGTAGGAGCTTGAGGCAGCTGGTCACATTGTATCTGCAGTCAAGAAGCAGAGAATGATAAGGGAAAATACACTCTGCCAGCACATTGATTGAAGGTCCATCCCCTAGTGGACCTTCCAGGAAGAACAGAGAGGTGCTGCAGACAGGCAGCAGTGGCAGGCTGGGAGCTTCTCTGAAAAGAGATAGACAAAAAGGACTTCTGTACTAGTAGCAAAGTTCCTGTCCTATTGAGATGGAAAAAGCACATGTCTGGTCATTGAGGAAATCCCTGTATTTATTTAACTTACTCCAAGTTGCTCTCGCAACTTTCTTCTTTGTGTCTTATTTTTCTTCTCCTTAGGAGTCTGGGCATGCAAGATTTCTTTATTCCCCTTTAGTCTGTTCCTGGGTGGCATTTCTTAGCTTCCCTTCAACTTCAGATCTTTCATATTAGAATGCAGATCACGGCTTCCACTGTAACCACTACCTTTAGGCTTGACTCTCCTGGTTTTAATGCTGGGCTACCTGTTCATCCTGTGAGCTCTTGATCTGGTTCTGCAGCCCCACCCCCTTCTTGCATGTCCTCCTGTGAGGGAGCTCTGCAGCAATGTTCTTAGCTCTGCTTTCCTAGGTACCACAGACACTGCTTGGCTAGAAGCAGAATAGATAATCATTGGGATATTTGCCAGGATACAGAAATTCCAGTGAAGAGTAGAGTTTTTGCTCTGAGCTCTTTGGACAGGCTACCTGTATCTTTCCTGTCAGGTTGCTTTCTTTTTAGTCCTATATTAAAGTCTTGGAGATTCTTAAAACCACTTCTTTTTACTTGGATCTTTGATCTTCTGTATCCCGTATTAGAGCCTGTCCTGAGTTCTAAGGCGTGTCCTGCCCTGCTTCTAACTTCTAACCAAGTCATTTAGTATACACAGAAGTCACTTACTAATCCAAAGATAGGCGTTGAGGCACACATGAAAGACAAAAGCAGGTTCTCAGATTTTGCATTTGGTAGTCCAGGCTCCAGAATAAAGGAGCAGACCGATGGTAGTGCTATGTGCCTTCACAGTGTCCCAGGAACTCTGGGTTGGTTGCAAGGGGAAGTACCAGTATTTTTTGATTGCAGAAAGTAGCACAAGAGTTAAGAGATGGAGAAATAGGGACCTGAGAGCCCTTAACATTCATTCAGTGCCTGATAAAGAGCACGGCGTGGAAGGGCCAGCTGCTGGCCAACGGCTGCTTGGAAATCTTGTGGCTTCTTCCCTAGTATATAGTGCTTGAGAAGAGTGTGACTGATCACACCCTGTGTTTGTACAGAGAGGAGGCTGAGAGCCAACCTCAGATCTACTAATCTGGCAGCTAAACAAATCAGCAGAGTTCTGATCATCTGGCCCGGTGGTCCTGATTTAGTCCCACAAAAATGTGCGATGCAAACTCTACATTGCCTCTAAGTTTCCTTTGTCCTCTAAAATCAGAATGGAGGCCAGAGGTGAGGATTGATCAAATATATGCTGTGCACAACTCCTGGGGCTCGCACCACCTTCTCATATAGGCCCTGCAGTGGGCTGTACTTGGTGCCTGTGTTGCCCCCTTCTCCCTTCCTTTCACCCACTGGTGGGGAGGATGGCCATATTTTGGCTGTTTTAAAGTGGCAAGAGGAATCCAGGCCCCATGCTTTCTTAGGGCCTGTCCCCTGCTCCATGGGCAAGTGAGCCTGCTGCAGTATCCATGAGAGGAGCTGCCTCCTGACCTCAGCACCCTCAAGTGGGAAGAAGTCCAACCTCTGCTGACACATGCAGGGCACAGCAGCTGTGAGGTACCTCCTACATCTGCTTTCTGGCTGTGGTGATTTGGGATTTTTAACCTTATATATCTTTTTCCTTTATTCAAAACAAAACAATTTTTAGCTCACTGAAAAAAAAAAAAAAAAAGAGAAAAAAAAAAGCGCCAAATGTTTTGTGCCTTTCTAAGGCAGCACTGTATCCCAGGCTGCATTTTAGGACTTAATATGGAAATACCAGTCTGAGCTTCCCTACCTTGAATATCCTTAGCCCTAGAGTCTTGGGGACAGAAAGAGTATCTGTACTTGGAGAGGTGGCACATAGGTGCCCGTAGTCCCCTTTCCCTGCCATGAGGCTTCATTGGAAAAGAGCATTTTACCCTAGTGTCATTTGCTTGGTTCCAGTGGGCAGCTAGAGTGTTCCACAACTTTCAAGTAACCACTCTGTTCTAAATCACCCACCTCCCTGCTTCATGGAGAGATGTAGGGTGGAGTCTCCTGAGAAGGGGAGATGCTTCATTTGTTGTCTTTTCTTTTTGCTGGATCCTGAGCCAGCCTCAACCTCCTGCCTCTCCTCAGACTTGACTTTCCTTTTATTTGAAGGCTTCATACTTAAAGCATTAAGTGGCCGGTGCCCTCTACAGGGTCTCATGTCCCCAGGGAAGGGCCATGGAACAGACCTGATGTTTATCATTCACATCATCAAGGGTCTCAACAACAAGTTTTCTCACCCACCCTCACCCCCCACCCCCATAGCCAACAAGAGTTGGGAGATAGAAAAAGATTTTAAAATTCTTGGCCTGGGTGGGGCTAGGGAGAATTTGATGTTTTCCCCAGAATAAAGAGTCCCAATTTGTATATCAGTGTTAAGAAAACAGACACTTAGATGAGATTTTCGTGGACTATTTTAAAAATGTGTCATTAATATAAAAAGTTTATATTAGCAGTATTTAATCATTCTCACATGTAAAGAGTAAGAAAAAACAGAAGGTAAATATTCTTGCAGAGAATAGCAGAGCTTTAAGATTCATTTTCATTTTAAGTCCATCTTGTTTTGCCAATGTATTAATGTTTAGAGGTCTGTTATACTAATGTTATTTATTAATTTTTTCATTTCCATACAATTAACTAAAGAGCTTTTTTCAAGCACCCGTGTCTGTAAAAAAATATTTTTAAATAAAATTTCTTTTGTTGTAGCACACTTGAGTTCTGGCTCATTGGGGCTTGGGATCAATACACAGGGCAGCTGCAGGTCTGAAAGCAGTGTGTCCTGCTGTCACTGCCTTGGAGCAGTGCCAAGTGACAGGGATACACAGGAAGGGGACACAGCCATTGGTCAGCATTTTAGCAGCATGCCCAGCCCTGCAAGCTCTAGCTGTTAAGGGACTATCCTCTCTAGAAACCTGTGGGTTCTTGGGAGACAGTTCCAGAGGCTCCAGGTCTGGTGAATGGAGACTTGGCATAAGACCTTTGGGACAATTAAGCTTTATTTTTCTAACACACATATATAAAAGGAAATAATTTGCATATTTACAAACAAAACCACATATATATATATATGTGTATGTGTACACACACACACACACACACACACACACAATCACAGATCCATACACAACATCCTAAAAGTTCTAGGCAGGCCAGGGTATTTTTGTTTTTGGAGACAGGGTCTCGCTATGTATCTCTAGCTGACCTGGAATTCACAGACATCCACCTGCCTCTGTCTCCCATGTGCTGCAATTAAAGGCCTGAACCCTGCACCCGGTGCCCAGCCCAGGCCGGTTTTTATCCCTAAGTACCACTCTCCCATTTGAGCTCTCTTAGGATCTGGACCCATAAGCTCACAGTGTAGAAATATGGTACTAATATAGCTATAACCTAATCCCCATGAATAGTAGATGACCTCTTTGTCCTGTCTCCTATCCCATGATCCACTGAGGGCCCCAGGAGGGAAGGGAATGCAGGGAGCTCAGGCTTAGTAGCCTTCACTCAAGAGTGCCCAGCTTCCTTACTACAGTGATGTGTCTGAAGAAATACTACCAATTCCCAACTTCTGCTCAAAGGAAAAATGTCCCAAGAGACTGAAGGGGTGGTTGGCAGGAAGGTACAAGAGCAGCGCTGCAGCTGCCTCTGGACTACAGGGTTGTCTTTGGAGCCAGTGTGAATAGTACACATAACCACATGCCCAGGTCCTGTACATCTTCACATCAGTGGTACAACCAGGTTACTGAAGGCAGCCTGCAGGAGGACAGCTCAGAGGGTGAGCCCACTTAGCTGCTGGTAGGAGACAGATTATTATAGCCACTGGATGTGTAAAGAGAAAATCCATTTGGCAAATAACTCCCCACTCTTGAGAAACACCCCTTCTTGGGATAAGCATCACTATAAAGACACAGAGGACTGGTCCCTGACACAGGGCCTCCAGGGCCAGGTGAGATTCACCAGATGACTCTGGTTTCAGCTCTTGGCCCTCTGGAACAGGTCTGTAGGTGAGCTGGAGCAGGGATCTTCTCTGCTGTCCATCTGAGGGCTTTGGTTTGGGATGAAGAGTGAGCAAGGAGCTGGAGACATTCCAGGCAGGGGAGGAGCTGAGTATGATTCCGCTAATGCCTCAGATCGATGTATTTCTCTCCCTAAAAATGGGTAGAGAGAAGTGACCAGAACATGGAGAGCCAGCAGAATTCAAAGTGTGAGGACTAAGAAGAAGGAGGGATTGAAGCAGAAGCTGGTGAACTTGCAGCCTTGAGGGAAGCAGCAGGGATGGTGGGAAGAAGAGAGTCCCCCAACTAGGTCTCCACACTGAAGAGAGCCTCACACTTCACACCTAGTGGCAGAGCCATAGACTGGTCAGGAAAAGGGGTGGGGTTTTACTGTCCCTTTTCCAGGGTCCCTCCACCACTTGCCTCACCCTGCCATCTGTCAGTAGTGTTAAGAGGGCAAGATGGGCCTGTTCCCCATCTCCAACAAAGAATGAAGGACAGGAAGAGTTAGTGTTCAGGGAACAACTACCATTAACCCCTGTTCCCCCCAGTCCCTGAAGGTACGTTGGCACTGGCCTCAGGAACTGCCTCCTACCTGATCTCCTGGAGCCCTCTTGTCACCGTTGCTGCCCTGTAGGAGGCCCATCTCTTCTGGGAGCTTATCTGACTTAACTTCAACTACAAATTCACTCTTACGAGACTGGGGCATCGTGCTGGGAGGAGGGAGGTGAGAGGTTGGCAACTTGGGGCCATGGAAGGGGAGGTCCTTTTGGGATAGATACTAAATGGGCTCTTGGTGCTCTGGGGCTAGCTTGGAAAGGGAGAATTGGAGAAGGTGTAGTTGATGAAAACTGGGTAGTGGGCAGTAAAGCAGGTCCAATTTCTGCTCTCAAGGGATGAGTGGGCACTGGGGGTAGGGGGAGGTCCCTGATGAGGTAGCAAGCTGGGCAGCAGAAAATGGGGAGGGGACAAGGGCCATGAGCCTGGCTTACATCTCCTGTTTGCCTGAGCGCCCACATGGCAGCTTGCCCTTCTTGTAGAAGAAATACAGGGCAGCACCCAGTACAGCCAGGACCAGGATACACACAATCACAGCCACGATGACCACACCCTTGCTCTCTGGCTCTGGCAGCTTTTTTTCTGTCACACAAAGACACTGTAGTCATTCCTTGCTCCTGGCTACCACATTGCCATTGCTGCTCCACCCAGCCCAGCACTGACAGATGGGCTTGCTACTCACCTTTATTAACAGACAGGGCAGAAAAGGCACCTTGGCACAGCCCTGTTCTTTTGCCAGGCCCGACTTACCGGTAGAGGTGCTGTTGGCTCTGGCGTGAGGACTGACCGTGGAGGTGCTGAGGGCAGTGGTTTGGTTGGAGTCAGGTGTGAGGGTGGTTAAGGTGACTAGGAGGCAGAGGGAGGGGGTTAGCAGAAGCTCACATTAATGCCTGTGCCTGAGCGTGCCCCTGCCATTCTCTGCAGGGAGGCAGCTCTCACCCAGCTCCAGGATGATGATGGTAGTATTTCTGCCCAGGGGACTGGAGGCTGTGCATTCTGCACCTGTCTGCAACAGCTCTGGGGTCACAAGGACATTCAAGGTGCTCAGTATGGTCTGTAGATCTAGGTTCCGTTCAGTTGCCTATGAGGAAGAAGGCATCTCATGGGGTGGGAGGATCTCCGGTCCTAGCCTCAAAGCACAGGGAGGGATTAAGAGCTTGGGAAGATGGGTCAGGCCTGCTCACCGAGCCATTGATATTCCAGGAGATGGTGGGCCGAGGATGTCCTGAAGCCTCACACGACAGATTCACAGCTGTGTTCTCTTGCACCCACATCTTCTTCTCCTTTATTGCCATCCATGGGGGCCCTTGGGGGTTGGGAAAGGTGGAACTACAAATAGCTAGACCACCTCCACTCCCCCCCCAGCTCCCAGGGTACCAGGTGACTCTTTTGGTCTCCAACAGTTCAAAAGCATCCAACTCAAAGTGACCTGGTCACTAAGTGACCTGGTCACTGTACAAACGGCCTCCTCACCTACAATGCCCACATTGACCAGCTGTGTGCGGTTCAAGCCGGGAACCCTGGGGGCAGATGCCATACAGAGATAGCCTCCCCCTCCTTCCCGTTTCAAGTTGTTTAGGTGGAGGATGGATCCCTTTCCCAGCAGCTGGCCTGTCTGGGGGTGAGAAGCAGGTCAGAGGATCTGAGAAGGAGCAAGCTCTCGCACACTGCCCCATGAGCCTCTGGGTACCTTGTCTCTCAGCCACTGGAACTCAAGGTCCTGGTTACTCTCTGCTTCACAGGTCAGTGTGAGGCTGCCACCTTCCTGGCCCTCAGGGGCTGTTGGATTCACTCGAACATCAGACACATCTGGGGGCACAACAAAAGTGTCTGCCTGGGTAGGGGGAGCCAAATCCCTCTTCCTCCCCTGCCCCCCTCGACTCATTCTGGGTCCCTGTTCCCTCACAGTTCACCACCAGCTCCTGGGGGTCACTTGATAGTGTGATCATGGTTTCTAAGTCCAGGCTCTGACACTGGTAGAGCCCACTGTGCTGTTTCTGGGCAGGCTGCAAGGACAGGATGCCGTTTTCATTGGTTGTCTTCTCCTCCATCTCCCTAGTACTGGCATTCTGGGAGATCACAAAGGGGTTATGGTGAGCGAGTGACCCCTCCAGTCACTCTACTTGCCTCTGCCTGTACCCCCGTGCACCTGCTTCCAGATGGTGAAGTCGGGTTGGGGGTTACCATCAGTCAAACACTTGATTTCCACATGATCCCCTTCCTTCAGCAAGCCCACTGGCTCGATTTCCAGCCATACTTTTTCTGCAGGGTCTGTGTGGGCAAAGGGGAGGGTTCTCCGGTTAGGAAGTGGCCCCAGGCTGAATGGGGAGGGGTTAGTAGGCATTTCCACCAGGTCCACCCCAAAACCAGAGGAACAAGTCAGCACTCACAGAATACAGGGACAGTGACTTCCTTAGATTCCTTCATGTGGTTCCCACTGGGTAGCCGGTAATTGAGTTCACAGTAAAACTGGGCATCTTTGTCTTCCTTAACTAATTGCGCATTGAGAACACTCTGCAAGGTGTACAAACCGCTGGACTCCACAATCTGCTTTGACTGAATATGAACACCTGAACAGAAAGGACAGGAGCAAGGATTGACCACAGGCCCTCTTCCAGCCTTACCCCTACTCCTGTAGAGGCCCAAGATCAAATGCAAACTGGTGACTGACCCTTAGTTTTATTTTTCTTTTTAAGACAATCTCTATGTAGTTTCAGCTGGCCTTGAACTTAACAAAGATCCACCTGCCTCTGCCTCCAAATGCTGGGATTAAAAGAGTGTGCCACCACACCCAGCTTCAACCCAGCACTTTTATTGCTCAGTATCCATGCTAGAAAATATTTACACTCCAGCACATATACAAGGTATACAAGGATGTGTGCCGGTAAAACCACAGGGGCGAAGGAAAATAAAAGAGCTGGGGGGTATAGCTTTGTGGTGAACGTGTTCTTAGCGTGTGTAAGACCCTAGCTTCAATCCCTAGCACAAAATTACTCAAACTAGAAAATGAGAAACACTTGAGACATTTAAGGTATTAACAAGAGGATGGTTAATTCAACTATATCGTATTCAATCTGGAAAGTTGGACTTAGGGGGCAAAACAAGTAGATAGATCTGAGCAGACTCACCTGGAAAGACTACACAGAGGAAACTGTCTAAGGATATACACTGGGCATGACCACTAAGGTCAGAGTTTCTCAAGCTCAGCACTATTGATGTTTTGAGCCAGAATTAATTCTTTGTGGTAGGGCCATCCTGTGCATTATAGGGTGTTGAACTGTATCCTTGACCTCTACCCACTAGGTGCCAGCAGCAGCCCCTGTATTTGTGACGACTATCACAACCCAGACACTGCCAAGTATCTCTAGAGAAGGCATATATTCAGAATCACCCCTAGTTAAGACAATAAGAAAACATAAGCCTTGAGCCAGGAGTGGTGCTGCATGTGTGTAATCCCAGCATCTGGGAGCTGGAGGCAGGAGCAGCAGCAGCTCAAGGGCAGCTTGTCTTACATGAGTCTGTCTCAAAACAAACACCATGCCCACAAATCTCTATGCCTCTACAGGCATTTATTCATGTGATAAAGGCACAGAAATAGGAATGAAAGAAAATACCAATGACAGCAAAAGAAATGTTGGGAGAAGGGGTCTGGAAGCATGTCTAGCTTTTCTAAATTTTTATGAAACCATTTTCAAACATCGCCTGTACAGATTTGTTTCAGTAACTGCTGAAAGAACGTGCAAAGTGGTTCCCACATGTGGAGCTACAGCAGGAAGTGACTACTCACGGTTCTCCTCCTCTCGCAAGGGCCGGCCATTCTTGTACCAGATGACTTGAGGAATGGGGTACCCGTTTCTCCCCACACAGGTAGCAACCTAAGGAGGACAGGATACAAGTCTCTTGCCTCTGACAACCCCTCTCTGCCACAGCTTTGCCTCCATTTGCCACCACTTGCCCTATCATATCTCACCTCCCTAAGCTCCTGCCTGTCCACATGGATGCCCACAGCATTGGCCTGAATGGTTGGCTCTTCTGGAGCTTCTGCGATGGAAGGGAAATGAGCAGAGGTTTGGGAACCCTTCCTTGCAGGGTCCCTGCTGCCCTGAGGGCAGGAATGAGGGGGTACTCACTGTAGACTCTGAGCTCCATATGGTAGTCCTGGAGCCGGGGTCTCTTGCTCTTACACACGAAGATGTGCTCATCATGAGGGGTGACTTGACTCAAGGCTAGAGTTGCCTCTGGTCCCTGGAGGCTGAGGCGGTGCTGGTACTCCCCAGGTTCACTCTGGCCCTGGCCGTGGCGCACTCGGAATATGAGTACCTCCCTCTCTTTGTGGAACTGTGAGCAAGGGGCAGAGATAGAGGTCCTGAGCTACCTGGGAGACAGCTTCCCACCTATGACTACCCTCCATACCCCACAGACACTTACAAAAAACCAGTCCACATGGCTGAAGTTCCCCGGGGAGTCTGAGGGGCCACACTTCAGAAGGGCTGTGTTGCCTACTTCTGCTTCCACCAGCTCCACTGCAGGCACCTCTGTGTTTTGGGGCACACCTGGAGAAAGGGAAGAGGCCGGCTCAGGAAGCTGTGTCAGCTCCAGCTGCTCTCTGTCCTGGTCCTCCCCTCCCATGGCCCACTGCAGCTGTTCTTTCATTTTAGGGGATCTGAAGAAGGCCCTGTCCTCTCCTAACCTTCAACTTCACCCTGCCTAGACCCCACCCTGGGCCAGCCCTCTCTCAGTGCAGTACCTCCCTGAACTTGGAATACAGACTGAACAACTGGGTACCTCCTGGATGAGGCTGGCAGAGAAGGGCAACATGGGCCCTGGGCCAAAAGGAAGGCCCTTTTGCTCCTGGGGCCCCTTCCCCTGCTCTGCTCTGCCAGTGAGCTCAGACTGTGGGAATGCAAGGCATGTGCCAGGCTGGGGCACACAGGCCCCTTTGTGTCCCCACCCCAAAGGGAAGACGTCATTACTCTACCCTCTGACCCTCAAATCACCTCCCTAAATCCTCCAGGAGACCCAGTAGGCCAACTCTGGCCAGAAATTCCCATTCATATAACAAGGAACATTTCACAAACTATCTGAGGCCCCACCCTGGGAGTCTAGTAAATATAGAGGGGTCAGCGTCTCCCTGCAAGGGTCAAGGCAAGGACCAGGCAGTAGGCAGGGGTGACATCAGTGGTGCCAGTATACTGCCAGCCCATGAGGAGGTGATGTCACTGGACACCATCTGACTGGATTCTGGGATGCCTGGGTTTTATGGCTCCCAGACCCAGAGGGCAGATAGAGTGGTCTTCCAGAGCAGAAGTCATGGATTCCCTGACCAGTTCCTGGGAGTCAGAAGAGCAGGGCAGGGTGGGGCTAAAGTTGCAGCTGCAGCTATGCTTAACCCTTTCCCCCAAAATAAGGTCAGCCTGCGAGGCAGTAGACTGAAGCACCCCAGGGACGCGGCTGGCAATGGGCAGGAGGCCAGCGAAGTATGCCCAATCCTCCTCTTCCCTAGCCCGACCAGTGGACAGAGTGAGGAGCCAAGAGTAACACGCGACACCGCCATGGGCCGGTGCAAGGGCAGCACCAACTCAAGTGTGTACAGCTACTAGGCGGTTCCAAAGGAAACCTCCGAGGTTCCAAAGCCGCTCTTCCCACCTGACTGAGGTCCCTAATATAAACCATTTCCACAGCAGAACTCCTCCATCCCTCGTTTGTCCCCTGTGATCCGGTCACCCCGGGAGGCGAGAGAGGAGTCACACCGCCCGCAGTCCCTGTCAACGCCCAGCCTGAGCGGGAGCCGCCGTCCCTCCTCCCTCGTTCACCTCCAGTCTGGCGCGAGGCCCGGGTGGAGGGGGAGGGGTCGGTGTACCCCTCCAGCAAGGGAAACTGCCTTTTCCAGCAACAGGCAGGCGCGGGATCCAAGGGCTGCGGATGTGCCCCAGCCGCGCCTCCCCGCCCAGACTGCTGTGGATGGGCACCCAGAGTGAGCACCTGCGGGAGTACTACCCCAGCACCCCTAGACGCTCGACTCCACTCCAGCTAGCCACAGCAGCCTCTCGGCCCGACCGAACCCGCTCCCGGGATACTCTAGAATCCAGGCTGCAAACTGGCTGCAAAGAAGAGTTGCACGCGTGCCTGGTAGTCGAGGACTCCAGCAAGGACGAACGCACGCTAGGGTGCAGAGCCCGGGCTCAGCCGCGCTGCCAGCTCGGGTCTACCCCGCGCGCTCCGTCGAAGACTCTCCCCAACTCCCTACAC
Organism: Nannospalax galili; assembly: GCF_000622305.1. Lineage (NCBI taxonomy): Eukaryota > Metazoa > Chordata > Mammalia > Rodentia > Spalacidae > Nannospalax > Nannospalax galili. The sequence continues at coordinate 671,930 of NW_008360328.1, forward strand.
CCGGGCCGGTGGGATGCAGGTCCCCCCTACCCCCGCAAGAACTCACTCACCCGTGGCGTGGGGACAGCAGCAGCAGGCAGCCAGCAAAGCGCAGACGAGCCTGGGCAGTCTCATGCTTCCCGGCCGGAGGGCTAGAGCCAAGTGAGGCGACCGTGGCTGCCGGGGGCTGACGTCAGGGGGGCGGGGGAGGGGACCCCGGCGCCGCCGCCCCGCCCCGCCCTGCGCAGCCCCCCGCCCCCGCCCTGCGCCCTAGGGGGCGGGAACCGGCGCAAGGGCTCGGAGCTGCGCCGGGATCCCGGATCCTGGCCGACGTAGGCCAGCGCCAGCTCCACAGGACCCTGGCTTGGGAAGGTTGAGGGAGCAGTGACAGGTGTCTTGGGCCCGCCTGGCCAAGGCGTCCTGGATGCAGTAGCTGCGTTCCCTCGTGTTCTGCCCCTACCAGTAGGTGTACCCCCCGGGGGGGTTGGGGGGCGCTGGCAGAGGCGCAGCAGAGCAAGTCGGTCCTGATGGGGGCCTCCCATTCAGGCTGCCAGAGAGGAACTGGCCTTGGTCGCCTCTGCGGCTGCTGCCGGCTTGGCCCTGCCCCAGAGTCTCGCTGTCCTGGCAGGCTTGGGGGGAAGGACTGTGCCAGGTCCCACAGACCCAGAGGTGCCTGCAAGAAGGGTAGGGAGATTGGAAATGGTGCCGTCTGGGCTCTTTTCATACCCAAGCTCCTGCAAGTCCTTCTTTGGATAGGAGCAGAAGAAAGGAGGATGAATTGACAAGTAACAAGGTGAGGCAGCTTGTCCACACCCAGGCCGGCATAATTCTGTTCCTACTTCTTCAATCCTTCTGCCTAGCCTCGGACTCGGTTTCCCCTCACTTCAATGAAGACAGGGAATTGTTAATGGGTGTGGGGTCCCCAACTGACCCCCAGAAACCTGTTGCTCTTCTTGATGCTTAAAGCCGCTCTACCCACTCCTCAACTCTCTCAGCCCTGCTGACTGCGGTTCAGATCTGCAAGGGGCAGCTGTATCTGGGGAAGCCCGGCCAGCTACTCTTTTCCCCAAATCCCAACTTCTTCCTGGATCTTCTAGACTCTAGAATTAAGACTCAAAAAGACCCCAGCATCTGGGCTTCAGGAAAGGGTCCACATCTGCTTGAGACTCTTTGACCAGGGAGGGTCAGAGGTGTCTGGATTTGGGAAGAAAGCAGGGTGTCTGTCACATACAGGGAGCAGCCTTTCTGCTGCCTGCCTGAGAAAGGAGGCTGAGGCCGCAAACACCAGAGATGGCCAGGTGACCTGAGAGAATGCTCTGGGTGCTGTTCTGATGACTGCTGCTCTGGATGCTGTTCTGACGCAGAGATGACTAGCAAACCACATCAGCTTCATCTTTCAGAGTCTTGTTGACCCCTCCTTCCTGTCCATTAGTCTTCATCCAGAGGCCATGCCAAGCCTGCCCCATCACAGGCCCTAGGGCCTTGAGGGCAGAGAGTAGGAGGAGGGTCCTGCCTTCTCTGCCCCCTGGAGTGAAGTGATGGACACTGGCCACTGGCCCCTGGCCCAGAGCAAAATAGGAAGGTGTTTATCTGCAGCACAGGAACAGAAATGGCTGAAGGATACTGTTTGGCCAGGGAGGCCAAGAGCCAGGCCATGGAGTAGCCTCCCCTGCCCCACCCCCTCATCTTCACTTAACACTATTAACTAAGCATGTTCTTCTCTGGCGGCCTGAAAACAAAGCCAGCTAACCATCAAGGACAGTCAGTTCTGAATTCTTCTCTTAGGAGACAAAGCCAGGTGGGGGTTGGAGAAGTCTTTTCTGCAGTAAAAGAGAAATCAGATTAAAGCTAGGGGTGATAGCCCTTCCTCTGTGGGGATGGCCCAGCAAACAAACACAAAGACTGCCCTTGAAGAAGCCAGTGCCATCAGGCTGCTAGGCTGGGTGGGAGAGTCAGGGGACACACAGTTTAGGGATGGTTTCATGAAAGAGGCACTTTGGGGATTCTAAAACAAAGATGAGTCAGGACCTTGGAGAGGACTCAGAGGGCTATGAACCAAGACAGAACAGGCCATAGTTGGGGGTAGAGTCCTCAGCTCCTCTAAGACACTAGAAAACAGAGATTCCATGTCATCCATAATTCTAGCAAGCCAGGATTGAGACTAGAAGACAGAGGCCAATGGAGAGAGACTGAGAAGAGATGAGCCTTCTACCTGGTCCATATGTTTGCACCTGGCCTGGGAGAATAGAACCAGACGTAAATAAGTCTTGGCAAGAAAAGGCCCCTGGAGATAAGGTCGTAATTTTTTTTTTAATTTTTAGTCTTTTGAGACAGAGTCTCCCTGGACTCCCAGCTGGCCTGGAACTCACTATGTGGACCAGACTGTCCTCCATCTCAGAGATCTGCCTGCCTCTGCCTCCTGAGTGCTAGGATTAAAGGCATGTACCACCATGTCCAGAATTCTTTTCTTTTCTTTTCTTTTCTTTTTTTTAATTTTTATGTATGTGTGTGTGTGTGTGTGTTTTACCTGCATGTATGTAAGTGAACCCATGTGTACAATGCCCAAAGGCATCATAAAAGGAAGTCAGATCCCCTGGAACTGAAGTTACAGACTGTTAGATGCCATGTTGGTGCTGAGAACTGAACCCAGGTCCTCTGCAAGAGCAGTCAGTGCTCTTAACAACAGAGCCATCTCTTCAGCCAAGGTCCTAATTCTTTACTTCCTTTTGTCAGAGGAAGGTAGAATGGGTAGATTAGAGGTAGGATTGCTGCCTTGCTCCATTTCCAGGGTAGACTAGGGCTCCTTCCAGGTGAAGAGGCCCCATGGTGAATGGCCTCTGGGTCTCTCTCCAGGAGACCATAGGCAGATACACTGAAGCTGGATGGGGTGGTGGTCCTAATTCTATCCCTTAGCTTCAAGCTTCTGCGTGGGTGGGGCTTTCCCTTCTTTGTTAAGGAAAAGTGAGGAACAGTAGAGATAAAAAGACAAGGATACCACCCCCCTCTTTCTGGGAAGGGTGGGCTGGACAGAGGAAGGAAACTGATAAAGACATGCTTGCAGCTGTAATAGAACATGGGGGGGGGTAGGCAATAATCTTGGCATTTGTAGAGGCTGGGGAACCCCCTGTCTTGGCCAGAAAACAGGATCCAGGAGGGGGGGCAGGAGGTTGTTTCCAGAGTGGGGGCATCTGTTTTGGGAGAAGACTGCAGAGTGAAAAGCAGGGTGGAGGAAAGGTGGGGGTCAGTGCAGAGAACATCATCCAGCCAGGAAACAGGATACTTGGGGGTGGGTGGAAGATGGAGGGGAAGAAATTGAATGGGGGGAAGCTGTCTCAGCTCTGGCCGGACATGGAGTCCCACTCATGTCCTTTGCACCTGACCCAGGGCAGGAGGAAGAGGGTGCAGGCTGGATTGAGGTGCACTCCAGCAACACCATGGGAGAGGGGGAGGGTAACTCTCTGGGCCGACGGATGGTGGCTTTCTGGGGGGATGGGAGGAGCTATTTTTAAACTTGGAAAAGCCGTGAGTTCATCTCCACCCTGGAGACTGCAAAGGCCCCATTGTGCAGGGGTCTGGAGAAGGGGAGCCAGGGGAGGGGGTGGGTGACACAAAGGGGAGGATTATGTTGGAACAGGGTGGGGGAAGGGCATCGCCGTCACAGCTGGCCTACTGAACCCTGGGGTTGCGACCGGCTGGAGCTGAGGTGGGGACTTCCACAGGCACAAAACCGGCAGTTGGGGAGCTGGGGTCTGCAGCATCCGGTGGCTCATCATGGGGAGGGGGCTGGTTGGGAGTCCCAACGCCTGGCTTTCCCAGAGACTGCAGGATCTGTTCCCAGGCTCCCAGCATTCCAGGACTCCTCTGGGAGTTTCGAGCTCTTCTCTCGCCCCCTTCCTGGCTGGGGAACGGAGGGAAGAGGAGAAGTGGATGTGGACGAATCGGGACTCTTCCTGGAGACTAAGAACCCTTAAATCCAATGGTAGCAGCAGTGGGTGGGTGATATGGGTATGCTGGCTGAAAAGGGGTCATGGCCCTTCCATCCTAGCCCCCAGCCCTACCGAATCCTTAGACCACAGTCTGGCACTCTTGTCCCTTCTGAACCTAGGGGTCTCCTAGTGGGACATCCCACCTGCCCCTAGCTCAGTCCCCAGTACCCAGGGCCACCACCCTCTTCAGATGCTGCCGGGGTGGGAAGGCGCCACAGCAGCCCAGGTCCCCAAGGTCCTGCCCAGAGGAGGCCGAGGGAAGGCGGGGCATCCGGCAGCGCGCACCAACCCAAACATTACCAAAAATGCTCAGGCAGCTCGGCCGGGTTGGGAAGGGACCCCCCCCCCCCGGCCCCCAGCCTTTCCGGAAACCCTGAATCCGGTCACTGAGATTTTCCCAGCGCGGCCTGAGGCGTTAATTCTGTTCATCCATCACCCGGCAATCCAGGCAGGGGCAGATCCCAAGAGAGAACAGAGGCTGCCTCTTGGGTGGGCCGTTTGGCTGTTCCCTCTGGTCCAGGACTCAGGGGATTTCAACGCTACGCAGTCCCACCGGTTTCCTGGGCCAATGGCCTCTGGTCTCTTAACTCCTTCCTATTTCCCTGTTCACAGCCTGAACTTGGGGAATGAAGGGGGTGGGCAGGATGCTGGGGGTTTACACTTAGCGCCCCCCCCTGCCCCTCCTGGGAAATTCACATCTGCTCTGAAATACCACCTCCCAAGGGGAGGAATGTCCCCAGAGGGCTGCTTTGGTTTGACTTCGAGTTGTCCCTAGGCAAAGAGCAGCTGGTCCCCAGTTAGGGAGCCTGTGGGAAACCCGGGAGTGCCATGTTCTGGATCTGCTGACCCCTCTCTTCCAGGAAGGACACTTGGGCATTACTTTGGCCCTTTGCTTTGAGCCAGCTTCTGGAAACCCCTAGGGGACAGGGTGGGCCTGGGATCAACTGGAGTTGAGTTGGGGCAGAGGGTGAGCTGGGAGGAAAGGGGAAAGGCAAGCAGAACTGCTGTCTCCTCAGACTACACATCCTAGTGACTCAGGGATCAAGAGGAACAGAAAGGTGGAGAGGACACAGGATTTGGACCCAAACCAGCTCAGAAGGGGCCATCTTGCCTTCATGTGCCTGTCCCACCACAAGCTGCTCCAGCTTTGTCACATACACCATGAAGGGACTGGTGGTTTTGAGACCAGTGTGCTTCCTGTTTAGCTGTTACTCTCAAGCAAGTGACCTGACTGTGGCTCTTTAGAAGAGACAAGACAGGACTGTGAGGGAAGGAAGAAGCTATGATACCTCATTATTTGCACTTACCCTTAGAACAGTCACTAAAGGCTGTGACCCACGTTTATCCTAATCTTTACAACAAAAAATGAGGAAAGCTGGGTGTGTGGCACAGGCTTGTAATTCCAGCACTTAAGAAGTAGAGATAGGAATGTCTTAAGTTTGAGGCCAACCAGGGCTTACATAGTGAGACCCACTACCTTTTTTTAAAAAAAAAACAAAAAACCACACAATAAAAAAAAAACCATCTCACTACATAGTGAGTTCCAGGCCAGCTGTGACTACAAGGAGACCCTGTCTACAAACAAACAAAAAACACATGTGAGAAACAAGACCCTTGCCCACTAATAACAAATTCAAGAATCTGTTAAAAGCAAAGTCATTTTTAACGTACAACTCTGCCAAAAAAGGACGCCAGCGTAGAGAAAAGGCAAAAATGGCTGGTGTGCTTTGGTAAGAGACAGTGGTTTTTAAACTTTCTGATCATGAGAAATTCCTGCCCTCTTTTCCCCATAGGCTGGTACTCCAGAATTATAATCTCAGTCTTCTAGCACAATCTCCTTCCCAAACCACCCATCCTATTGGTTCAGGATGCAGAGTCTTATCTAATGAATATCCTGGGCTTGAGACTGTTTCCTTTCCTTTTCTGATGATAACATACCAACCAGACTCCCTGGGACTTTCTACCTCTCAGAGCTCTGAGAGAAGGAGGTGTCAGCCGCCACTTAGGGAGAGAGGGGCCTAGAGCCCTCTGCTTATCTGTGACACTTTGATGAGCTCTAAGCATGCCTCATGCTGAAAATGCACCATTATGGCTTATTTTTTTCCACTGCACATAATGGAAGCTCATATTTGTAGGTCTTGGCACTCAGGAGAGGAAGGTGGGAGGATGAGTTCAGCGTCTTGCAGCATGGTGGCACACACCTTTAATCCCAGCACTTGAGAGATAGAGGCAGGCAGGTATCTCTGAGTTTGAGGCCAGCCTGGTCTACATGGTGAGTTCTAGGCCTGCTAGGGCTGCTGGAAGAACCTGTCTCAAACAAAACAAAACTTTAACAAGAAAGTAGTTTAGGGTCATCCTGGACTATGTAGTGAATTCCAGGCCACCCTGAAATAATGAGATCCTGTCTCAAAAAAAAATTTTTTTTTCACACAATATAAAAATATTTTACTTAACCATTTTAAGTTCATTGAAGTGAACATTTCAATGGTACTACACATGTTCCTGGAATTTTAGGGCAAAAGCCTGTGATTTAGGAATAACAACAGACTAGACCCAGCCACTGTTTGAATATGCCAACTAAAGAGATGAACATAGCTGGGTATGGAACTGCATGCCTTTAATCCCAGTATTTGGAAGGCTGAAGCAGGAGGATTGCTTCATGTTGGCCAGCCTGAGCTATATAGCAAAACCCTGTTTCAACTCCCTCTTCCTCCCTACCACACACCAAAACAAGATAGTAAGTGGTAAGGGACAGAGAAAAGAGATTTAGTCAAGGTGACCACATCCAGAAGACCTGATCCCAAGTCTGTCTCAAAGGACTGAAGGAAGGAAACCATGCCGGGGCTGAGTGCACGTAGCTGTCAGAGTAGGTGATCTCCATCAGGCCAGTGGCCCAGTTGATGGTGATCTCGGTTCTGCTTCTATAAGGGGTTCTGGAAAAGTTGGTATCCTATCATCACTCGAGGGGAGCAGTCCCATGAGGTGGTTATTCATGCTTGGGGTGCAGCCTGGCTATCACAGGGGATGGTCTTCATGTAGGGGGTGGCCTGTCCTGGGAAGCTCACCATTGCTTGGGGAGTTTTTCCTCTTGTCATAAAGATGTTTAGCAGCTGGCCATAACAGCAGGGGGAGAAAAGTAAAAGAACAAAAACAGAGAGAGGAGTAATGTGAGGGAGCCCAGTAATGCTCCTTCAGCTGCTTTCATGATATTGCTATGTTTTTTACGTAGTCAGAAGTTCTAAATTATCCCAATGTGCTGGATAGCTTTAGTGTCAACTTGACACACCTGGGTTGAGGGAGCCTCAATCGGGGAATTGCCTCTATTGGACTGGCCTGTGGCCATGTCTGAAGGGCATCTTCTTGATGAGTGATGTGGGAGGGCCCAGCTCACTGTGGGTGGTGCCACCCCTGGGCAGGTGGGCCTGTGTTGCATAAGAAAGCAGGCTGAGCAGGAGCCAAGGGAGCAAGCCTGTAAGCAGCGTTCCTCCATGGCCTGTGCTCCAGCTCCTGCCTCCAGGTTCCTGCCCTGAGTTCCTACCTTGGGCTCCCTGATGAACTGTGACCTGGGAGATGTAAGACAAATAAACCCTTTCCTCCCCAAGTTGGTACTGGTCAGAGTGTTTTGTCACAGCAATAGAGAACAAACTAAGACACCCAAGAAACTAAGAGAGAGAGAGAAAGAGAGTGGGGGGGAAGAGAGAGAGAGAAAGGTTTTTTTTGAGAGGGTCTCATAGCTCAGGCTGGCCTCAGACTTTTTATGTAGCCAGAAATGACTTGGAACTTTTGAACTTCTGATCCTCCTGCTCTTCTTCTTGAGTTCTGAGTTTACAGGCATATGCTACCATGCCTGGTTTTTTAAAATATTTTATTATTTTTATTTTATGTGTATGAGTGTTTGGTCTGCATGTATGTACATGCACCTGTGTTGTTCTCATGGAGGTCAGAAGAGGGCATCGGATCCCCTTGTACTGGAGTTACAGACAGTTGTTATCTGCCTTGTGGGTGCTGGGAATTGAACCCGAGTCATCTGCAAGATCAGCCAGTGCTCTTAACTGCTGAGCTATCTCTCCAGCCCCCCATGCCTGGTTTATACAGTACTCTGGATCAAACCCAGGGGCTTTGTGCATGCCAGGTGAGTACACTACCAACTGAGCCACATTCCCAGGAAGCAACTGAAATTAGAATGAAGATTTATCTAGCTCCCAAACTTGTGATCTATAGCTGCAAGCATCTGAACAGAGAGCTGACTCCTGTGGAACTGAAAAGAGGTGCAACAAGGACCTTGACCTCAAGCGTCTAGTAGCCAGGAAAGCCCTTCATGGAGGTTTCAGTGAAAAGTCATCTTTAGAAGGGAGCAAGGTTAGTGAGGCATGTTGGCACACACCTACGATCACAGCACTTGAGAGGTAGAAGTGGAAGGGTTGATGCAAATTGGAAGCCAACCTGAGCTACATATCAAGATCCTGTCTCAAACAACAACAAAAAGGAGCAAGAACTGGCCATTCCAGGCAGGGAAGTGGCACCAACAAAGACAGAGGAAGGGAAGGAGAAAAGGAAGCCAGGCATGATTGCACAAACCTGTAATCCCAGCACTTAGGAGATATCAGAGGAGTCAGAGGCCACCCTGGGCTTCATGAGACCCTGTCTCAAAAGCAAAACAAACCAAGCCAAAAGAGAAACCAACAAAGAGGAAGGGAGCAGAGAGGTGGGCACATACAGTGCCAACTGTGGCAGTTCTATGGGGAAGAAGGTCTAGGCAGCCATCTGGCTAGAAGGTGGGGCTGGTGAGAAGGCTCTATAACTTGTCTTAAGGTTACACTTACATAGCAAGCCCTCTACTTTCATTCCCACTATATATTTACTTGAGGGTTGAGTTTTGGCTACATTACCAAGACTTACTCAATGAAGAGTGTTACATGGTTAACTAGAAATTCACCAGGGTAGAGAATAAATTCTGAAGAGGCAGGTTTAGGTTATGGGGAAAGACCTTGGATCTCAAGATAGGTTAGGCAATGGGAGCCACGGCAGGCTTTTAAGCAATGGCAAAATAATGATGATGAAATTGGAATTTGGCTTTACAATGGTTTCTTGATCTATTTTGGCCCGAGAGTGCCCCCTGGTGGCCTCTATTTGGACTAGTCTGTCATTTAGTAGGAAGGAAGATGGAGCTGGACTCACAGCTGGAATGGCAAGATTTAAGAGTTGCAGTAACCCAGACTCCTGGATTCTACTTCATCCTGAGTGAGGGCAGTGCTGTGGCAAAATGAAGTGACAGAGGAGGTTTGAGGTGAGGAGAGAGGGCACAGTAGTAGCTCCCTTCTCTGCTCTGTAACTAATTCCTGTGCTCTGGTGACTACAGCCCCATTTGACAGCAACTAAGCAGAGGTCTGGAGATGGGATGATGACAAAGACAGTGTCTCTGTATTTGAGAAGAATGGACTCATGATGAGGACAGGGAGGACTATGAACAACTATAATAAAATGTGCCAGGAACTAGGATGCGAAATAGATATATGAAACAGTTACTGAACCAGCCCTGTGCAACCAAGAAGGCTTTCTGAAGAGTGCTACCTAGCCTCCTTTTGAGAGGTGAGCAGTAGGGCAACCAGATAATAGGATATGGCATGTGCTGTGTATGGGATAGCACAGCACACTGTACAGGAGACTTTTGGCTGTTGGTCGATATCCTTCAAGGGAAGACAGAGGTTAGTGAAGGATAAGGCCAGATTACAGATGATTTGTAAACTGTGATAAATTATTAACAGAGACAGGGTGTGCATGATAGTTTTAAGGAGGGGAGCAATCCCAAGCTACTTTAAGTCCATTAAATATGTTCAAGCCCCAGGGACAGAACCAAAGAAGGCCCTGCTTTCTAAGATTCCACTTCCCTCCCAGGTCCTGTCTCTCCCTTGGATGATGGCATTGGAAATGTCTAATTCTTTCTAGGGAGGAAACCTCCAACACATAGGGTGTAGTTTTATGTTAACCTTCTGTCTCCCATATGTGACTGGGCTTCTCTTGGCAGCCTCTTCTAATTCCCACATTCAAATAAAGGAGGATATAACCTTTCACTAAGTCTTTGAAGAAGAATTGCATTAGCTCAGTAGAGGGGAAAACTATGCAGCTGTTAGAAAAACAAGTATGGGGCTGGAGAGATGGCTCAGCAGTTAAGAGCACTGGCTGCTCTTGTAGAAGACCCAGGTTTGAGTCCCAGCACCCACATGGCAGCTAACAACCTTCTGTAACTCCAGTTCCAGGGGATCCAACACCCTATTCTGACCTCCATGGGCATTGCACAACATAGGTGTACTTACATACATGCAGGTAATACACTCATATACATAAAATAATTAAAAATAATAAAATATTTTTAAAGTATGCTGGAGTGATGTCAGAGTATAGCTCTTGCTTCCTCTTTTCCCTTTTTGCTCCTCTCCTGTCCTTCCTTCTTCCTTCCTTCCCTTCCTCCCTTCCTACTCCCCTTTTTATTGATTCCTTTCTTCCTTGCTGTCTTTGTGTGTTCTTTGAGACAGGATCTTACTCTGTAGTCTAGGCTGATCTGGAACTTGCTACATAGCCCATGGAGATCTTCCGGACTTGACCTCCCAAATGCTGGGATTATAGGCTCGAGCCACCATGCCTGGCTTAGAATATAGTTTTTGATTAAAAAGCTAGATATAGGAGCTGGGGAGATGATTCAGTGGTTAGTGCTCTTGCTCCCAAGCCTGAAGACCTGAGTTTAATCAATTCTAGAACCCACATGGTAGGTAGAAGGGGAAAAATGACTCCCACAAGTTGTTCTTTGACCTCCACACGGGGGCCATGGCACATGCAAGCTGCACCCCCCCAATAAAAATAAATAAATAAATAAATAGGGGCTGGAAAGATGGCTCAGCAGTTATGAACACTGACTGTTCTTGCAGAAGACCTGGGTTCAAATCCCAGCACCCACATGGCAGCTAACAACTGTCTGTAACTCCAGTTCCAGAGGATCCAACAGCCTCTTCTGTCCTCCGGCATTGCACGACACGGGTGCACTTACCTACATGCAGGCAATACACACATACACATGAAAAAATAATAATAATTAAATTTTTAAAAATTAAGTAAATAAATGTAGAAGAAAGAAACAAATGCTACTCAGAGAAATGAAAATGAGAAGTAATGCTATACTGCATACCTGTAAGAATGGCCAGAATCCAAAGCCAATACATGGGGATGTAGTTCAGTTGGTAGGGGGCTTAGAGTACATCAAGTCCTGGTTCCATCCTCAGCACTGCTGAACTGGGCAGCATACCTGTGATTCCAGAACTCGGGACGTGGAGGTAGAAAGATCAGAATTCTGTTCATCCTCAGCTACATGAAACCCTGTCACAAAACAAAACACAACACATCAAACACCGACAGCACCAAAATGTTGGGGGAAGGGAGGATGCAGAGTGGCACAAACTCTCATTTAAGGTGGCCTGGAAAGCAAAGTGATACAGTCACTCTGATACTGCCTCCTCCTTCCCTGTCTAGCCATCATGCTCTTGGTGATCACTCAAAGGAGTTAAAAACTAGGCTGGGTGTGGTAGTGCACACCTTTAATCCCAGCACTTGGGAGGCATAGACAGGTGGATTGCTGTGAGTTTGAGGCCAGCCTGGTCTACATAGTGAGTTCCAGGCCAGCTGTTTTTTTTTTTTTTTTTTTTAAAAAAAAAAAAAAAAAAAAAAAAAAAAAGCGCAAATGAATGCTTCTATCACCTCTCTTCACAACTGGAAGCAACCACAACATCCTTTATGAAAAAAATTTTTTGGAGAAAGGGTCTGTACATGCAGCTCTGACTGGCCTCAAACAATGATCCTCCTACCTCAGTTTTCTGAGTTCTTGGAGTACAGGTATGTACCACCATGCCCAGCCCAAGATGTCCTTCAGTAGATGAGTGAATAAAGTGGTACATTCACACAATGGACTCTTTTTTGTTTGTTTTTGAAAAAAGGTTTCATGCAGCCCAGGCTGACATTGAACTCCCTTGGGATTAGAGGCAGGGACTACCATGCCTGCTCTCAGCAGAAAAGAAATCTTTCACACTACAAAAAGATGGAGGAAATTTAAATCAAAATTACTAAGTAAAAGGGAAAAAAAACCCTCACTTAATCTGAAAAGGAGTGTCTGTATGATTCCAACTATATGAAAGTCTAGAAAATGTGAAACTGGGGTGGGGGAAGTTGCCAGGGGTTTGGGGTGGGGGTGCGATGAACTGGAACGGCTAGGTAAGGATAGCTCTAGGAATGCTTCAAGGCCTGCAGGTTCTTTTTTCTGGTTTCCTTTTTATCTTTTTGTTGGTTGTTTTTTAACAGGGTCTCTCTAGTCACGGCTGACCTGGAAGTCACAATGTGAACCAGGGTAGCCTCGATCTCGCAGAGATCCACCTGCCTCTGTCTCCCCAGGGCCAGGATTAACCGCGCACCACCAAGGCTGGCTTTTTCCTTATAGCCTTTATCCTTCTTCACTCTCTGGTCGTCTCCTCCCACTGCTCTTCTTTCTGCTTTCCTGCCCATCACCTCTCCACTGCTGTGGCTCTTCTTTCTCCATCACTTCCTTCTCTGTGACACCAGCTTAGAGTGCACTACTCCGAGTAGGCAAGGAAACACACTTTACAGAAGCCTGTTATTGGGCCTAATGCTGCACTACCAGGAAAGGAAACACAGGCCTGTCTCAGGCAATTCACTGAGCAGGAGCTGCCTATGTAGAGAGTTGGGTGTTGGGACCACTAACAGGCATTTGTTTGGACCAATCACAACCTTGCCTCTTAGCACCAATCACCAGAGTTCCTCTGCTAAGCCACCAGACCACTTTCTCCATGGCTAACTTAGGTGGAAATGGTTTCAGGATCATCTAGAGTTCATCAGGCTTGGAATAACAAAAATTCTGACACATGCTGGAGAGGTGGCTCAGAGGTTAAGAACACTTGCTGTTCTTCCAGAAAATCCAGACTGGATTCCTGGGTTGGTGACTAATAACTGTCAGTAACTGCAGTCCCAGGGTATCCGATGCCCTCTTCTGACCACTATGGGCATTGTACACCCATGGTGCACTTACATACTTGCAAGCAAAACACTCATAAACAAAAGGTAATAAATAAAATAAAATAACAACAATGGGTTCAAACAGCACTGCTGGGCCTGCATCTTCAGGAGCTGGAGCAATCAGCTGTATCTTTGTGTAGTTAAAAGTATTCATGTCCAAAACTGCTGGGCTGCCATATGGTGATCTGACTGACTGTAAGACTACCAAGCTTTTGCCCAAGGCAGCAAAGAAGAGTTAGTGAGCTGCTAATTACAGAGTGAAATTGTCACATCCCTAATGTCTTTGCTTATTTACAGGAAAATGAACATTAGTGGGAGTGCTTACACTATAAATGGAAATAATTTATCATTAACACTAATAGTGATTTTAACAGCTTTAACAACACTTAACTACCTGCCCAGTACCCCAGGGAGAGATGAATGCCCCTTATCTGTGTTGGTGGTAATTGTCAATATGAATTCATCAAGATCTACAGAATATACAATACAGTGGGGTTGGATGAATGGATGAACCCAATGCAAATTATGGATTTTGGTTAATGAGTAATAATGTAACAGCATGGACTTACTGCATGATAGAAAGAAAAAAAAACAAGATTCTTTTTGTTTGTTTGTTTTTGAGTTTTATTTTATTGGTTGTTTGGTCTTATATGTAGCCCTGGCTGCCTGGAAGTTGTTATGTAGATCAGACTGGTCTTGAATTCACAGAGATCTACCTGCCTCTGCCTCCCAAGTGCTGGGATTAAAGGCATGTGCCACTTCAACTGTGCCCTTGGTTTTTTTTGGTCTTTTTGAGACAGGGTCTCCCTGTAGCCCCAGCTGGCCTGGAACTCACTATGTAGACCAGGATGGCCTTGAACTGACAGAGAACTGCCTGCCTCTGCTTCCTGAGTGCTTCAATCAAGGGCATGTGCCACCACACCTGGCTATTTATTTATTTATTTATTTATTTAGAGGGAGAGGTTTCCCTGAGCTTCCCAGGCTGATCTCCAGCTCCTAAGTGACCCTCCCCCCTCAGCTTGCTTCTCAAGTAGCTAGAATGATAGGCACATATCACTATACCTGGCTTGTTATGCTTTTGTCATTAATAATAAGCCTAGGCTACATGGTGAGTTCTAGGTCAGCCTAGGCTATAGAGAGTAAGACCATGTCTCAAGGGACAAAACAAAACAAAAAAGCAAAGGCCCACTTTGAATAACTATGAATAGTGCTCATTTAGGAATAATTTAATTTCCTACTTGAAGCTATGCATGGTAGCACACACCTGTCATCTCAGCTCCTCGGGAGGTCAAGGAAGGAGAATCATAAGTGTAAGGCTTGCCTGGGCTACAAAGAGAGTTCAAAGTCCCCCTGGTCCACTTATCAAGACTGTGTCTCAAAATAAAAATAAAATAAAGGGGCCAGGTGTAGTGGCACAGGTCTTTAATTCCATCACTTGGGAAGCAGAGGCAGGTGGATCATGGTAAGTTCAAGGCCCACCTGGTCTACACAGCAAAATTCAGATCACCTGGGACTACAAACTGAGTTCCTGATTTTTTTGTTTTATTTTTAAAATAGGGTTGGGATATAGCTTAGTGATAGAGTGCTTGCCTGGCATGCATAAGGCCCTGGGTTGAATCCCTAACAACACACACACACACACACACACACACACACACACACACACACACACAGACACACACATACACACAAGTAGTTTTATTTTCCACCAAGGCCATTTGTTCCTGTGGAAATTCTGTGGTTTTGCTTAATTAACTTTAAATTTTGTATCTCTCTCTCCTATCTATCTATCTATCTATCTATCTATCTATCTATCTATCTATCTATCTATCTATCTATCTATCTTCTGTCTATCTATGGGGGGAACATGCGTGCTACAGCACATGTGTGGAAGTCAGAGAAAAACATGTGGGGATTGGTTCAATCCTACGTGGGCTTTGAGGATTGAATTTGGGTCATTAGGCTTGGCACCAATTATCTTTACTCTCTGAGCCATCTCACCAAACCCTTGCTTAATTAACTTTTTTGGTTCTAGCCTCTTTTCTTTTTTGGGATAAGATCTTGCTATGTGTCCCAGGCTGTCCTGGAATTTGAGATCCTCCTGACTTTGCTGCCCAAATGGTGGGATTATAGGCATTGATAGCCATTTGGACCTTGTTTTAGTTTTCTGTTTGTTTTTGGTACAGGGGCTTGAACCTATGGCCTTGTGTGAGCTAGGTTCTCCCACTAAGCTGTATCTCTAGCCCTTTTGTAACTTTTCTTTACTTTTTTCACTTTTTTCTCTTTTGCTTTTTTTGTTTGTTGAGACAAGGTCTCACTAGGTAACCCTGGCTGGCCTGAAACTCACAATGTAGAACATGCTGGCCTTGAACTCACAGAGATCCACCTGTCTCTTCCTTCAAGTGATGGGATTATAGACATATGCCATCATTTTTTGCTTTTTTTTTTTTTTTTGGTCTTTTTGAGACAGGATCTCCCTGTAGCCCCAGCTGGCCTGGAACTCACTATGTAGACCAGGCTGGCATTGAACTCACAAAGATACAACTGCCTCTGCCTCCCAAGTGCTGGGATTAAAGGCGTGTGCCACCACACCCTTCACGTACAATCTGAAATAAGAGCATCTATTCCTGCATTTTAAACCCTGCCAGGGGCTGGAGAGATGGGTCCAGCAGTGGGAGCACCAGCTGCTCTTTCCCAGTACTCATTTGGTGACTAACAACCGTCCTTAACTCCAGTTCCAAGGGAATCTGAAGCCATCTTCTGATCTCTGTGGCATTGCACGACACGACATGGATGCACTCACATACATGCAGACAATACACTCATACACATAAAATAAAAATAATAAATAAAATATTTTAAACATTTTTAAATTTGTTTTTGTTTTATGTGTATGAGGGTTTTGCCCTCAGGTAAGTGCACTTGTGCATGCAATGCCAGAGGAGGCCAGAAGAGGGCGTCAGATCCCTTGGAACTCTTGGAACTAGAGTTAAGGATGGTTGTTAGTCACCAAATGAGTGCTGGGACTGAATCCTGGTCCTCTGCAAGACCAGCCAGTGCTCTTAACCGCTGAGCCATTTCTCCAGCCCCCCCCCCCTTTTTTGACAGTGTCTTGGTAAGTTGTCCAGTCTGGCCTTGAACTTCCAGTCCTCCTGCCTCAGCTTCCCAAGTGCCTGGAATTATAGGGCTGTGCCACTATGCCTGGCTGCTAGGTTTTTGCTTTGTTTTGTTCTTTTGGTTTTTAAGATTTATTTATTTTTATGTCTGTGTGTGAGCTTGCATGAATTTATGTGCACCACTTGCATGTAGCACTACATGCATGTAGAATCTCATGGAAGCCAGAAGAGGTACTGGGTCCCCTGGAACTGGAGTCACAGGTGGCTGTGAGCTGTCATGTGGGTGCTGGGAACTGAACTTTGGTCCTCTGCAAGAGCAGAAAGCACGGAGCCATCTTTTCAGTTCCCCCAACCCCGCTTCTAGTATTTTGTCTAAATTAAATCCACTTTTAAAAAATATATTTTTTTAAAATTATTTTTATTTTATCTGTATGCGTGTATTGCCTGCGTTTAGGTAAGTGCACCTGTGTTGTGCAATGCCCATGGAGGACAGAAGAGGCTGTTCGATCCTCTGGAACTGGAGTTATGGACAGTTGTTAGCTGCCACATGGGTGCTGAGACTGGAACCTGGGTCTTCTGCAAGAATAACCAGTGTTCTTAACCCTGAGCCATCTCTCCAGCCCCTAAATCCACTTGTTTTAACAGCATTTCCCCAGCATTCCCATTTTATATCCTAGAATAGTTGTAAGGTCAAAAGTAATGTGAGTTTTTACGAGACGCTTCATCTCTGAGCAGATCAGAACACTGTATGTAGTGTTTTTATTGCTGTCAGGGATGCCTGTAGCATTAGCACAGTTAGGCTGAGTGCCTAACAAGTTCAACAGTGTACTATGCAGGGTGCATGGCACAAAAAAATGCTCTTTATTTTTGACCAAAATTCTGGCTTGCTTTACCTTTATCTCTACAAATTCTGTGACCTTATCAAAGAATTTGCCTTTGGTACTCTTTTAAATCACTGCATAAAATTGCAAGTACCTTTTCCTTTAATTCTTCCATTAAGTCCCTTAAGTCAAGGCCTGTTAAGCACAGGTAGACCTACATATAAATAGGTCTCTCCAGGACGGTGGTGCATGCCTTTAATCCCAACACTTGGGAGGCAAAAGCAGGTGGATCTCTGTAAATTCCAGGTCAGCCTGTTCTACATAGTGAGCTCCAGGATGGCCAGGGCTGCATAATGAGACCCACAAACAAACAAACAAACAAGTTTAAAAAGAAAAAAATTATGTTTTAAAAACTTTATTTATGTGTGTTCATATGTATGTGTATGTAACTCAGGCTGGCTTTGAACTTGAATCAATCCTCCTCCTTAGCCTCCTGAGTGGGTGCTTCTGATAGGAGACAGGAGGGATAGACAGGAATGCTTTTATATTCTATAAGGGCACATTTATACTTCTTGTTTCAGAGAGGCATCACAAATAACTCTCATAATTTGTTCTGAGTTAATCCCTAGACTAGGGCAAGGTGGTGGGAGGGATGTAGGACACAGTGGCCTTGGGTGTATGCAGAGCCAGCTGCATGGAGAGAAGGTAGTGATGGGATGTGTGGAGAAAAAAGCACCAACACTGGGCCTGGAGAGACGGCTCAGTGGTTAAGAACACTGGCTGTGCTTGCAGAAGACCTGGGTTTGAATCCCAGCACCCACATGACAGCTAACAGCTGTCCATAACTCCAGTTCCAGGGGATCCGACGCCCTCTTCTGTCCTGTGGCAACTGCGCGTCACAGGTGTGCTTACATACATGCAGGCATAACTCATACATATAAAAAAATAAATACAATAAACAAAAAGCACCAACATCACAAACCTCAGAAATATGGCTGAATACCTGACTGAAAGGGCAAGACTGACCTTTGGGATGACTGACTCCTTTGTTCCTTTTTCCCATAAAGTTTGCTGGCTGGCATCGAGAGGAAAGGCCATCTCTAGGATGTTAATCTTCCATTATCTCAGGCTCTCTGTATAAAGTGGAGCTGGATTCAATTCCTGTCTGGACTCATTGGCCTTTGTGGTAACAGGCAGCACAAACTTCAATATTTTGGTTATACTTCAGGTTATACTTCTAGAACTACAAATTGGAACAGGAAGAACAGGAAGAAGGACCTGATCAGCTATTTCTCTCTTGTCTTACCTAGTGCCTCTATTCCCCACACAACTGCAGACCTTGTAGCTTTCAGACACAGTGACCTCATGTTTCCAGGACATGGGTTCTGAGATGTGCAGCAGTGTAGCAGAGCAGAGGGGAATATGCACTTATGGTGTTTACCTAGTAGTCAGAGGGTCCATGGGAAATAAGCCATCTGCAGTGTCTGACCAGAAGGAAAATGGTTCAGCTTTCCCTTGATAGGCTTTGCCATGATGCAGAGTAAACAGAACTGTCACCTTCTAGCTGCCTTTCTCCTAATCTGTCCCAGCCCACGCTTTTCACCCAGTATTCTAAATTATTATTTTTTGAGACAGTCTCTTACTATGGCTTCCCTGGAACTTGCTATGCAGTCTAGGCTGTCCTCAAACTCACAGAGAGCTGCCTGCCTCTGCCTCCTGAGTACTGTGGATTAAAGGCATGTGCCACCACGCTCAGTCTAAGATGTAGCGTTTACACTATTTTCCTTAGGCCCAGACTAGAATAGAAACCATTCCTTAGGGGGACATCATGGCTCATCCTTGTAATCCCATAACTCGGGGGAGGGGCTGAGACAGGAGGATTGCCTTGAGTCCAGGACAGCTTGGGCTACAGAATGAGACCATATCTCAAAATAAAAATAAAACAAAAAACTATCTCCACCAATCACTGTCTCCTGTTTTTTAATTTTTTAAAAAAGTTTTAAACTTTATTTTTAATTATTTGGATCCCCAGAGGAGTCAGATTCCAGGGAGCTGTAGTTACAGGTAGTTATAAGCTACCCTGCATGGGTGTTGGGAACTGAACTTTAGTCCCTTGCAAGAATGGTATGCACTCTTTAAAAAAAAATACTTTATTATTATTTTTGCCAGGCGTGGTGGTGCTTGCCTGTAGTCCCAGCACTTGGGAGGCAGAGGCAGGTGGATCTCTGTAAGTTCAAGGCCAGCCTGGTCTACATAGTGAGTTCCAGAATAGCTGGGGCTACAGGGAGACCATGTCTCAAAAAGACAAAAAAATTATTATTTTTAAATATTTTATCATTTTTATTTTGTGTATGAGTGTATTGCCTGCATGTATGTGAGTGCACCTGTGTCGTGCAATGCCTCAGAGGTTAGAAGAGGGCTTTGGATTCACGTGGATATTTTTGTTTTATATGTATGCATGTATTGCCTGCATTTATGTAAGTGTACCCGTGTTGTGCAATGCTGGTGGAGGACAGAAGAAGCTGTGGGATCCCCTGTAACTGGAGTTATGGACAGTTGTTAGCTGCCATGTGGGTGCTGGGATTTGAAACCGGGTCTTCTACAAGAACAGTCAGTGTTAACTGGTGAGCCATCTCTCCAGCCCCAAGAGCGGTATGCATTCTTAACTGCTGAACCATCTTTCCAGTCCCGACCCCCAACAGCCTTTTTTTCTTTAGACAATGTCTCCCTATGTAACCCTGGCTGGCCTGGAACTTGCTATATAGACCAGGCTGGTTTCCAACTCACAGAGCTCTGTTTACCTCTGCCTCCCGAGTACTGGGATTAGAGGCAAGTGCCATACCACATCCAGCTATATATATATTTTTTTAAGACATGGTTTTATGTACCCCAGGCTGTTCTTGAACTCCTGGTCCTCCAGCTTCCACTTCCCAAGTGCTTGGATCAGAGGTGTGTGCCACCACTCCCAGCTTTCTCCCTGTTTTATTTTGTTTTAATTGTGCATGTCTGTGTGTGGGTATATACACATGATGCAGGTGCCCACAGGGGACCAGAGGCATCAGATCCCCTTGGAACTGGAGTTATAGGCATTATTGGCTGCCTGATATGGGTGGGTGCTGGGAATCAAAGTTGAGTCCTCAGGAAGAGCAGTACAGGCTCTTAAATGCTGAGCCATGTCTCCAGACCCATCTTCCTGTGTTTCAGGACATCTGTAGAGGTAGCAGAACCTCCAGGTCCCAGAAACAGAAGGTACTTCTCGAGGTCAGAGCCTGTTACTTCCACAGCTGACATTTAGGGTCACAGGTTCTGCTACACCAGTGCCTAGCACTGGGTCTTTTTAAAACATATATTTTATTTTTGTATGAGTGCTTGCCTACATGTATGTAAATGTACCACATGCATGCAGTGCCTGGGAAGGCCCTGGAACTGGAGTTCTAGGTGTTAGCTGCCATGTGGGTGCTGGGAAGCAAATCCAGGTCCTCTGTAAGAATAACCAGTGCTCTTAACCACTGAGCCATCTCTCTAGCCCCCTAAATTAAAATTAAAATATTTTTATTTTATGTATATGAGTGTTTTACCTGCATGTCTGTAAGTATACCATATACAATTCAATGCCCACCGAAGCCAGAATAGGGCGTCAGCTCCCCAGGAATTATAGTAATGGACAGTTATTAGCTACCATGTGGGTGCTGGTAACTGAACCTAGGTCCTCTGCAAAAGCAGCCAGTGGTCTTAACCACTGAGCCATCTCTCCAATCCCCTAGCACTGAGTCTTGATTGGCAGAAGAAGATACCTGTTTTTTGCGGAAGAACTTCTTTAGTATGTGTGTGATCTCTAATCCTTGAGTGCTACTGGAAGGGGCGAGGGTGGAGAGGACAGGGATGGAAGCCCTCAGTGGATGCATCTTTTTCTTTCTTTTTGTATATTTGAAACAGGGTCTTGCTGTGTAGCTCAGGCTGGCCTCTGATTCATCTCCATCCCCCTGCCTCAGCTCCCTGAGTTCTGGGATTGCAGGTATACACAACTATGCCTGGTTTAGAATGTACCTTTTGAAAGACAGACAAGTGAACAGTGATTTAAAACAGTGCAGGCTTTTATTTGCAGAAATAACCGGTGGGGTCTGGCGGGGGTCCTTGTAAGAATCGGAGCCTGGAGGCTGGAGAGATGGTTCAGCAGTTAAGTGCACTGGATGCTCTTGTAGAGGACCCAGGTTCAGTTTCCAGCTCCCATGTGTCAGCTAACAACCATCTGTAACTCCAGCTCCAGGGGATCTGATGCCCTTTTCCAGCCTGTGGGCACTGCATGATATGGGTGCACTCACATACATGCAGTCAATACACTCACATGCATAAAATAAAAATAGCAATAAAAAAAAGAAATTAGAGCCTGCCACTTACACTGGGGTAGTTGTAGGGCAGAGGAGAGGGGCAGGAAAGAGGTTTAAATTTTTCCTTTTTGGTCTGCAGTTGGCCATTGCTAGAAGTAGCCTGTGAGTAATCAAAGAATGTTAGGTAATCAATAAACATATTTTCTGGCTGTTATTACTTGGAGTCCATTAGACAGGGCAGTCAAAAATCTAGAAAAATTAGTTAATTTACTTCTAAAAATCAAATTACTCTAGTTACTGGAGTTGTTACAATTCAACCAAAATGGAGGCGCTGTACAAAATGGCCTGGCCTCCTCTGACATTTTCAGACATATATGAAATGGGGGGATGGAATCCAGAGCCTTGTACATGCTAGGCCAGTGGTTCTGCCACTACATCTCCAGCACCTTTTAAACATAGTCTTGACTTTTAGACTCTGTAAACGAATTCCTGTGTGTGTGTGTGCGTGTGTGTGTGTGCGTGTGTGTGTGCGCACGCGCATGAGCACCTGTGGCTAGGGATCAAATCTAGATCATGTCTATCCAAGGCAAGGGATCTACTGCTGAGCTATACCCAGCTCTGACTGACATAATTTAAAATAAAATTGAAGGACTGGAGAGATGGCTCAGCAGTTAAGAGCACTTACTGCTCTTCCAGAGGATCTGGGTTTAGTTCCCAGCACTCATGTGCTGACTAACACTTGTTTTTAACTCCAGTTCCAGTGACCTGACAGCTTTTTCTGGTCTTCTTGGGCACCAGACATGCACATGGTACACTTACATATATGTAGGCAAAACACTCATACATGTAAAAATAAAAAAAACTCTTTTTAAAAAACCAACAGTATTTTTTTAAAAGTCAATCAAAATTAAAAGACTCCTCAACTCTAAAAACCTTGGCAAGTAATCTAGATTTTACTGACTGTTTGCTGAGAAGAATGGAGGAAAGTACACAGAACAGCACTCTTGAATTAGACATTCTCTCTTGGTTTTACTCAGTCTCTAATCCTCACCCCCACCCTGACCCATTACCTATAAGAAATCCCTATCCTCATCCAGCTGGACTCTTTCACCCAGCAGAAGAAAAGCCCGCATTCGAACAGACCCCTGGCTGCTAGAGCAGGCCTCTGGAGGGCTTCAGTTCACCCCATCATATCTTCCCCTGTCAAATCTGCAAACAGCCTCTCTAAGCATCCAGTTTTCTTTCTTTCTTTTTTAAAAATATTTTATTTATTATTTTTATTTTATGTGTATGAGTGTATTGCTTGCATGTGTGTGAGTGCACCTGCGTCGTGCAATGCCGTGGTCAGAAAAGGGCTTTGGATTCCCCTGGAACTGGAGTTAAGGACGGTTCGTAGCCACCATGTGGGTGCTGGGAATCGAACCCAGGTCCTCTACAAGAGCAGTCAGTGCTCTTAACCTCTGAGCCATGTCTCCAGCCCCAGCATCCAGTTTTCTTAGGTCTGATTTGTCAGGCCTCAGGGTTCAAACTGACTAGCAATTTGAACTTCCTCCACAAAGTCAGCTAAGCCCTGGTCATTGCCCACAGCTAGGTTTCATGGGTCAAAGGCTGTGGCTCTTTAAAGGTGGCATGGTGGCGCATGCCTTTAGTCCCAGCACTCAGGAGGCAGAGACAGGCAGATCTCTGTGAGTTCAAAGTCAGCCTGGTCTACATGGTGAGTTCCAAGATAGCTGGGGCTACAGGGAGACCCTGTCTCAAAAAGACCAAAAAAAAAAAAAAAAAAAAAAAAAAAAGGTGGCTTTAGATTAGAAAGCTGCAGATCAGGCAAAGAAGAGGTCTTGTTCTCAGCTCTCAGACAAACAGGAATTGTCTTAGAGGATCGAGCCAACTCTGAGAAGGCCTTTTTTTCCCTGCTTCTGGGTGTGGAAAGTTGGCATTTAAAAAAAATTGCATTGACGTGTGTGTGTGAGTTTGTGTGTGTCTGTGTGCACATGTGTGGTGGAGGTCACCATGCAGCAGTACCTGAACCTATTTCTTTTTTGGGTTGCATTGTGTTGGGTTGAGTTTGCAAAAGGGTCTCCCTGGAACTCTATGTAGAACACACTGGTCTTGCTTTCACAGAGATTCACCTGTCTCTGACTCCTGAGTGCTGGGATTAAATGTGTGTCTCACTACATTTAGCAACAGCTTAATTCCTGAAGTCTTTTAAAACAGGAGTGAGTCCCATATGTTCTCAGAATTGTTCCCTTCTGATTTCTGTTGGAACTGTTCTTCCAACCAAAGTTGGAAAGAAATTAGGAACTTTTATTTTATTTATTTTATTATTATTATTATTATTATTATTAATTATTATTGAGACAAAATTTCCCTGTAGCCTCAGCTGGATTAGAGCTCACTATGTAGACCATGCTTGTCTGGAACTCACAGAGATCTACTTGCCTTTGTTTCGAGTGCTGGGTTTAAAGGGACAGCTGAAATCCCCCGCTCTAAGCTATAGTGTAACCCCTTCTGTTGCCAGTGTCTTAATAAGATTGGCTCAGACCTCAGATCTGTATTGATGTGGGGTGATGCCACATTATGGTGATGCTTACATAAAAAAAAACCTGAATCAGCATCCATTTTCGCTAAGAGGAACCCAAACTATTCTGAGAATCTGTTCCTTCAGATTTCTCTCTAGCCACTTGTGGTAGTATATGCCTTTAATCCTAGCACTTAGGAGGCACATACAGGCAGATCTCTGTGAGTTTGAGGCCAGCCTGGTCTACATATTGAGTTCTAGGCCAGCCAGGTCTATGTAGTAAGACCCTGTCTCAAAAAACAAACAACAATAATAAATCAGATTTCTCTTGAAACTGTGCTCCTGATGAAAGGCTCATTCTTCTACTGAAGCAGTCTATCCAGCATGAAATGGGGAAGGAAAAAGCTGAAGAATGTCTTATCAATAAATGTTCCCTTTCTGACCCCTACTGACCTAGAATAGCACACACAACCACAAACAGATGTTATCAACCTAGTCCCTGTTGTTTGCAATGTAAATAAGCTTTGTTGCTTCCAACAAATATCTGCTGTTTGTAGCACTTTTGTGTGCATGACGCTCACACACACATACACACACACTATTCCGGGTCAAGGGCAAGGAAGAGTCATAAGTAATTAAAGCTATATTCCTAGGTCATAAGAGGAGACCAAAGCTCAGTGATCTTGTCTACATTTATAAACAGCCTAAGATAGACACTGTTAAGGTTCAGATAGCCCTGCCCCCTCACCAACAGGATCCCAAGGATTTCTCATGCTCCTGAGAAAAGGGAACATAACTGATAAGCACCTTGGTCTTTGAAGTAAAGAGAAGCAGACTTTTCTCCACTGTTTGGCCAACACAGCAGGCTTTGATCTCTAAAGAGGACAGGTTTTAAAAGTCCCGCTCTCCCACTCCCCTCCACCACCCAACTTAAAAAAAAAATACAACTTCCTACCTTCTGCAGGAGGCAGAAGCCTCCGTTTTTAAAAGACCCCAGCTCAAGACCCAGGCAGACATTTTCCCTGCCCAGAAGGGAATCTGTCCCATGGTTCCTTTGCTAAGAAACCCTATTTTGATGGAGCTTTATCTGTGTCCTGGTGCTTCCTCCTGATCAACCCTATCGTCATATGGCTACTTTTTTTATCAGACACTTCCTGGAGTTCAGACTAGAGTGGCAATGGAGAACTCAAATTCAGTACAAGTAGGAAACTGAAGCAAAGGTGACCAGGGGAAGGATAAGTGTTCTAGTGGGCTTCTTTGTTGTGATAAAACACTCTGTACAAAAGCAACCTGGGGAGGAAACCTGGGGTCTATTTCATCTTCTATCTTACAGGTACAGGTTACAGTCCACCTTTGAAGGAAGACAGGAAGGAACTCATGGCAGGAACCTGAAGGCAGGACTGTTTGTATTACCTCCAACCAGGAAACTCACTCATAACCAAGGAAATACAGCAGGAAGCACTGAGGGTTTGGCTTGTTAACTGGCTCACTTACCCATTCATGCTGGGCTAGCTTTCTTATACAGCCTAGGGCCATAACCTGAGGAATGGTGCCACCCACAGTAGGCTGGGCCCTGCCTCATCAAAAAATAATTAAGACAATCCCCCACAGATGTGCCCAGAGACCAACCTGAGAAAATTCCTAAACTAAGGTTTCTCGTCTCAGATGATCCCTGGCCTTGTCAAGTTGTCAAATAAGGCTAACCAGGAAATAAGCCACCTGAGTCTTCAGAGTTGGTAGAAAACACCAGGACTCTCAATAAATTTGTGAACGGGTGCAGATGGCTAACTTTAGAGTGTTGTAGTAACCAAGTTAATAGGGCCATGGTAGGAAGCCAAGCACCTTCCAGTCTGTGGCCCCTTTACTCAATGACAACAATTTCATCTCCTCAGGATGCTGCAAAAATCTGAGGAGTTTGTAGTGCAGTTTAGGAATCTCCTGTAACAATCTGTTTCTCTTTGTGAACTACTTGAGTGCAGATGGTATCTTATGCTTCCAAAGCATTATAGGTGCTCAATAAATGATAAAAATAAAATGATGATGGGGCTGGAGAGATGGCTGGCTCAGCGGTTTAAGAGCCCTGACTGCTCTTGCCGAGGATCCGGGTTCGATTCCCAGCACCCACATGGCAGCTTACGATCCATCCTTAACTCCGTTTCCAGGGGTATCCGAAGCCCTTTTCTAACCTCCGCCGGCATTGCAGGACATGGGTGCACTCACATACAAGCAGGCAATACACTCATACACAAAATAAAAATAAAATATATTAAAAAATAAAATAAATGAAATATTAAAAAATAAAAAAATAAAATGATGAATGAGAAGACGACGCACCGGGCTTCAGAGGGAAGGGCGGAGGAAAAGCTATCGCAGAGCCCAGCCCAGAGCTGGAAAAGCACAGGCTTCAGGTCTACTGAAGGGGGCGGGGCTCAGAGGGCATAAACTGACATGTCAACGGACCAATCGCCGCTCAAAGGGGAGGGGATTTCGCTGTATCTTCGCCCCTCTCACAGAAAGTTACGTGATTCGGGCGCCGTTCGAACAGACCAATGGGCGGTCGAGAGTCTCGAGGTTGCCTCTCGCCGATTGGTTAGAGGATATCGTCCCGCCCTCCTCCTTTCACCTCCTGCCCCACCCCTTCGCGCAGAAGATGGCGGCGCCCAGCGGAGGAGAGGCCGCTCTTGGGCTTTGCAGAGGCTGACTCCCTCCGGCTCCCCGTTCGGGTGCCAGGCGCCGCAAGCGGGAGGACAGGGGCCGGGCGGGGACAGAGGCACCTGCGTGACTGGACCGCGAGCCCGCGCCCAGCCCGCGCCGCCCCCACCCGGCCCCGGTCCGGCCCTACCCGACCCCGTTCCCATCCTTCCCCGGTCTCCTCCCGGTCTGACCCGTTGCCCTGCCGTCGTACGCCGCACCAGGCTTCTAAAGCCGAGGTATTTCCAACAGTCAGGGCTCCATGTCACTTTAGAGATGTTTGGCCTCTTCCATCCCAAATAGCCCTCCCTCCAAACCCGGGACTCCTTTCCCTTTACCACGAATCTTTCCTCCAACCCACTTCTTCCTTAGGTCTTGGTTCTCCCTTTGTTAGAGACTCATATCCCTTCCAAATTAATCCCCGATTCCCCACAATATTGGCGACGTTGACATTCTCCTCACTGGGAGCCCGCCTTCCATTTGACCTAAACTCCATAGCCCTATCATGGAGGCTGTGTACCTGGTGGTGAATGGGGTGGGCCTTGTGCTGGACCTGCTGACCTTGGTGTTGGATCTCAACTTCCTGCTCGTGTCCTCCCTTCTGGCTACCCTGGCCTGGCTCGTGGCCTTCATCTACAACCTGCCACACACGGTACTGACTAGTCTCCTGCACTTGGGTCGAGGCGTCGTGCTTTCATTGCTGGCCTTAATTGAAGCATTGGTCCGGTTTACCTTTGGGGGATTGCAGGCCTTGTGTACTCTACTCTACAGCTGCTGTTCTGGCTTGGAGAGCCTAAAGCTCCTGGGACACCTAGCCTCCCATGGGGCGCTGCGGAGCCGGGAGATACTGAACAGGGGCCTCCTCAATATGGTCTCCAATGTCCATGCTTTGCTGCGCCAGGCCTGTGATATCTGTGCCATTGCCATGAGCCTGGTGGCTTATGTGATCAACAGCCTGGTCAACATCTGCCTCATTGGCACTCAGAACCTCTTCTCTCTGGTGCTGGCCCTGTGGGATGCAGTGACCGGGCCTCTATGCAGGATGACTGATGTGGTGGCTGCTTTCCTTGCCCACATTTCCAGCAGTGCTGTGGCCATGGCAATTCTGCTTTGGACCCCCTGCCAACTAGCACTGGAGCTTCTGGCCTCAGCTGTCCGCCTTCTGGCCAGCTTTGTGCTTTTCAATCTCACTGGTTTGGTGTTGCTGGCTTGTGTGTTGGCAGTGACTTTGACGGTGTTGCATCCGGACCTCACCTTGAGGCTGGCCTCCCGAGCACTCAGTCAGCTTCAAGCCCGCCCATCCTACCACCGGCTCAGAGAAGACGTTGTGCGGCTGTCTCGCCTTGCACTGGGTTTAGAGGCCTGGCGTAGAGTCTGGAGCCGCAGCCTACAGCTGGCCAGCTGGCCAAACCGGGGCGGGGCACCTGGGGCTCCCCACGGTGGCCCTAGGAGGAGAATCTTATCAGCCAGGATCCGGGGACAGGACACTCTTGAAGCAGAAGAGGAAGTGGACAGGAGCATCAGAGCTACACCTGCCCGGGGCAGAGAGAGACTCAATGAGGATGAGCCTGCAGCTGGGCAAGACCCATGGAAGTTGCTAAAGGAGCAAGAGGAGCGGAAGAAATGTGTTATCTGCCAGGACCAGAGTAAGACTGTGCTGCTTCTGCCCTGCCGGCACCTGTGCCTGTGCCAGGCCTGCACCGAGATCCTCATGCAACACCCTGTCTACCACCGCAATTGCCCGCTCTGCCGCCGCGGCATCCTGCAGACCCTCAATGTCTACCTCTGAAGACCACCCCCTTGCCTGTCAACCCTCCATGCTCAACGAACTAGGACAGCATCAACACCTCGCCTCCGGGTAAGGGCCTGAGTCAGCTCTGATGGCTGCTCTGCCAAGCCTCCAGCCATACATCCAGGATGTGGAGATGGAATGCTTTGGAAGACTCCAGTCTGGGTGGGACAGGGTAACGGTGTCTCTGAACTCCATGGGGCCTTTTGATGCTGAGGGTGGTATGTTACTATGCAAGGTTCCTGAGACTATTTGCAGTGGGCTGTCCTCCAGCCTGCCCAGTGCCTAGGGCCCACCCAGATGCCAGCCTTGGGGCTACCCTTCTCTGCTTCTTGTTTTTCTGTTGGGGTTTTTTGGTCCTTCCCCCATCTTGTACAGCCACAACACATCAGTGTCATTTGAGTATTTTGGCAACTCCTGGGGCTTTGGAGTGATCTTGATTTTTATATTCTTTGGTTTTTTTCTTATTTCGGAATGATCTTGAACCTTTATGTTTAGCCAGAAGCCCTGTGCCTGGTAAGTCTGGAGTAGAATCCCTCAGGTGTTCTTAGAACCACTTCTGCCTGTCACCTTTTGAGACTCCCAACCTGATCTGAAACCTGGGATTCGGAGTTTGCCCCTGGGTACAGGGGTGCATCTACATCTGGCTTTGGGACCATATACCCTTCTGACACCCCAAGTACACAGGGGGCCTCAAGAGATCCAACCAAGTTTCTACTCATTCCCCCTCATGCCCCACATGGGATAGAACATGGCATTCCTCCTTGTCTGCCCCTGGCACTAGGGTGGCAGTCTGCACACTTCACTAGGGTCCAAACAAGGGGTGAGGGCTCGGAGGGCATGCAGCTCCCTTAGGTCTGCCTGCCCAGTTTCCATGAATAAAGTTCTGTTGACAGTTCTGAAAGTGCCTGTGTGTGCTCCCTGTAAGTGCCAGCAGGTGCTTAGAGTGATTGGTGCTGCACCAGGTCTTCAGGCTGGCTGGGGTGAGAAGTGTGGTCTCTGGGGAACTGAGCTCAAAGGGAGGGGGTGGGGATGAGGAGATTGAGTGGCAGGGCTGTGCCCAGGGGAGAGCCCACCCCGAGCATGCTGCTTTGTGCTTGCCCCTTCTATCATATATGGCTCTGGAAAAGCTTTCTCTTCACCAGCTTTAAGATGTCATGAAGGGGAATATGAACTTCTGGCCTCCCCTGTGCTCCCAGTAGTGCCACTCTTTTCCCCAGGGCACAGTGGAGCCTGTTTTCTGGCAGCCTGGCTACTCTCTGGCTCCTGAAGGAACTGGTGTTTGTCTTTGTCTCTTGGCACAGAGCCTGGTACTGTGATGGGCTGGATGGAGTATGGCTTCGGGATTCTTGGTCGAGCCTGAGGGGGCCTAAGACCTGTCTTTCCCTGGGGCACAGGGGAATCTGGTGCCCTTTGATATAGCTGTGCTCACATGGCCAGCAGGAAGAGGAGGGGCACGCCTCTATAATTGTATGTTTCCTCTAGAAGCATAATGCTTGGGACTGTCTGCTGGAAGAGGAAGGAGATGGTGGGTCCTGAAGGAGGCCCCTCCACTCTGCATTAAGAGGTTGAGCTGATTGGGATTGGCAAACCCAGGTGTGTTAGTCATTAGATTGAGGTGGGGGCTCTCTTAGGAGGTGAGCCCCCAAGGGGCTCTCTGGTCAGCTTCACAGTTAATGGTTTGGCCCACCCAAGCTGTGCCCTGCATAGTGGGAACAGTTCCCCACCTCTACCTCAAAATTGGAGGCCTGAGGCAGGACTTGGCTTTTCCTTCCCCCAGTCCTGGAGAGGGAACTGAGCAAAGAGAGGCCTGGCTCCTTCCAGTCTCCGTTTAATGTGGAGGATAAACATTTTATTAGGAAAGATAAACTTCCTGAGCTGAGAAGGAAGGACCCCTTTTTCTTCCACCTCCATCTGGAATTCCTTTACTGTTTTTCATACCCTTCTTAACCACCCTAGAAGTCCAGACCTTAAACTACCCAAAGTTGTGGCTGTGTTCTAGAGTGGGGCGCCCTCTTGTGGTCATCTCAGACACTACTTATTTCTGGTTGGTTGGCTACACTTAACTCACCTGGGGTGAGAGCAATAGCTCTCCAGTCTTCCAGGTAAGAAGCAAGCAGCCAAAGCTGGTTCTTTTTTAGACCAGATGGTGGTATGTGTAGTAAAGCAGCTTCCACCTGGCTTGGCATCTTTGACTTAGAAAAAAGGTGCTCCTTTTTCTGGGTAGCCAGAGCCCCACATCAGGAGGCCACCCCTGTTCCCTGCCTACATAACTAGGTGGCAGCTCCTTGGAGCAGCGACTTTTGTTTATTATTTTTAGTTTTTATGTGTATGCCTGTATTGCCTGCATGTAGGTAAGTGCACCCATGTCGTGCAATGCCCGAGGAGGACAGAAGAGGCTGTTGAATCCCCTGGAACTGGAGTTACAGACAGTCGTTAGCTGCCATGTGGGTGCTGGGATTCAAACCCAGGTCTTCTGCAAGAACAGCCAGTGTTCTTAACCGCTGAGCCATCTCTCCAGCCCAGAGCAGCCTCTTATTCCCCTAGGACTGCTTTCTGTATATCCTGCCCCATGGCTCAGACTACTCCCAAGAACCTGCCCCCTACCAAAGATCACAGAAGAAAGGCTGAGGCCAGTGGAGGTTTTTGAGATTTATTGAGTAACTTCTGAGGAAAAGGCCAGGCTCTGGGAGCAGGAAGAATAGGTTGAGGACCCAGAGGAGGCACAGGACCAGGAAGGGAGCACCCAAACTTGGAGTCCTGCACTTAGAGTGCAACCAGGGACCTGTACTTGCCAGCACAGCACAGCACATTTTCAGTCTTGGGCAGAAACTCAAGCACTGCTCCATGCTGCCCACCCTGACCTCAGACAGCCTCTGCCTCCATTCCTTGCCAGTAGTAGGACCAGATGTGGCTTCCCCACTAGTCTTTCACAATATCCCAGGGGGGCCAGCCCTCCCAGTATGTGCCTGTCAGTGTTACACCCTCCTAGGAGCAAATGCCAGCTCCTGGGTCACTGGGTACTATGCGAAGACTGGGGAGCTGTGCCAATCAGAATAGACCAGAAATCCAGAGAAGGTGCTGTCTGTCTTGATGCTGGCATAGATGCCAATGTAATCACCCACGCCCACCTGCACCCACACCTGGTCCTCGGGCTCCAGCCTCACCATAGCACCCCCTGAGAGTGAGGCTGGCTTGGGCCACCCCCCGAAAAACTGGAAGAAAGAGGCGATAGACTCGCCGTTTTTGACCAGGTCGAACTGCAGACTGGCCCGGTAGACGGTGGCGTGGACGGCGAAGTAGTAGACGCCAGGCACCCGGCAGGTGAACTTGCCGGTGGTAGCATCATAATGTCCCTGTTCATTCAACAGCACTCGGTCAAAGGGTAGGGGAGCATCGGCTGGGGGAGGCTCCCTGCTTTCAGAGCGCTTGGCACTGAAGGCCGAGCGTGGGGGCACTGAGCACTCCCCAGGAGGTCCGGTAGCCCCCACGGGTCCCGCCTCTCCACGCTGCCCGGGCTCCCCACGTGGCCCTGTTAGTCCTGCGGGGGAACAGGAAAGGTTAGGAGTGTAGCAGCCGGGTCAGCCCCCAGCAGAGTGCTGAAAGGCAATGACCAGGACCCTCACACCTGCCGGGCATAGGGCAGCTCTGAAGGGCTGGGCAGAGGGACCTAGGAGTTCTGGCTCCTGCGGGCTGACTCACCCGGTCCACCCGCACCCACCCCACCCGAGCCCACTGGCATGGAGGGAAGCAGTGCCCCCTGGCGGGGGCCTCGAACCTCCCTGGACCGGCAGGCACCATTGAGGCCCGGTGGTGCGCACTAGGATGTCCCGGTGGACAGCAACCAAAGTTACTTCTTACCCGGCCTCCCGCCCTCGCCTTTTTCGCCCGGAGCTCCCGGCATGCCGTCTCGGCCATCACGGCCATCGCGACCAGGCAGGCCCTGGCTGCCATGGTGGCCTGGTGTGCCTGGAAGGCCGGGTTGCCCTGGACAAAGGCTGGGGATCTTGTTGTCATCCATCGGGGGTGAGCCCGACGCCAGCCCTAGGAGCAGCAGGGCCAGAAGCGGCTTCATGATGCTGCTGACACCAGGAGCCCAAACACCGGGATCCTCTTGTGGTCTGTGGGCTGGGCAGGACTGGAGTCGGAACCCAGAATCCTGGGCCCACCTAGCTCCCAACCCAGATGGCGCCCAGCAGGTCCTCACCCCACCGTCATGCCCCTGGCTGAGCACTGTGTAAGGGGATGAAGAGGGGGGTGTCCTAGGCTGAGAACCCAGAGAGCATAGGAAAGGAGAGACTAGCCCTTCTTCCTTCTTCCCGCGTTCCTGCCCCCTCCCCCAGCTGGCGCCCAGGCTTTCCCACAGTCCCCACCCCCACTGTCCTCTTCTGCCAGACTCACTCCTTCCAGGCTCCCCAGCTCCCCCAACAGCTTGCTCTCTCACTCTTAGACCCTCCAGCTGGCCTTGCCCCTGCCCCTTTACCCCAGCCAGGCGCCCCCTGCCCTCGCTGTCTCCAGCTTCTGGTTACTCCCTGCTGGCTCCACTCTGCTCCTCCCAGACTCCTGGAGGAAACTAGTTGTTCAGGGGCCAAGAGCTCCGGGGCTGGGAAATAGCAGGGAAATAACTCGTGGTGTCGCCCGGCGGACTGCCAAAATTTGGGGGGGGGGGGGGACTTGAGCCTGCGTCGTTGAGAGGCTGAACTATGAGACAGACAGGACTGGAGGAAGGGATGGGACAGTAACAGAAACCAAGGTCAAGACTAGTAGGGGGTGGGAGGTGGGGAGAGCTGGATCAGCAGAGAGTCCAGGGTGAGTTCCAGAGTCAGAGACACAGTGGACCCTCAAGCTTAGAATAGGATCTGCCCCATCAGGCATTCAGTACAGTTTTGTTGACTTAAAAAAAAAAAAAAGCTGAAGGTCAGGTGACAGTGAAGTTAGGCAAATGGAAAGGGGGTTAGGTAGGAGACAGGAAATCAGGGTCAGGGACTTAGGGACTTGGATGGGAAACCTGCTAGACTGTCCAGTGGCATAGTAGACAGCCTGCCCATTGCCTAGGGCTGTCTTGGCAAGTAAAAGGATAGGAAAGAGGCAGGGCAAGGAAGATGGGAGGGTCCCACCAGCCCTGGATTGAGGACTTCTCCTCTCCCTGGGAGGCTCCCAGAGAGGATGGAAGAGTCCCATGCCCAGGTCATGCCTCTCTTTGTTTTCTGCCTGCCCTACCCACCCATATAGGCAGAGGAAGGGCAGGCAGAGGGTAGGGGCTGGCTTCAGGTCAGGGCTGGGCACAAGCTTCCAGGCCCACTGCCTCAGGTAGCCTGTTGCAGTTGAAGGGCCAGGGGGTGCCCAGTAGTGCCAGGCCAGACTGGCACTGATGTTCTGCCTCCTGGCAGACAGAACGACAAGGAGGCAGGATGTTGCCCAGTAGAGTGCAGCGAGGGACTAGCAGACCACAAAGGAACCTCTGGAAATTCTGGTAGCAGGGCAGATTTGTCAGACTCTGTGTGGGGAAGAGATAGCCCTCAGGTGTCCAGTTCCCAGGCTCCCACCCCTTCCTATGGCCTCCCTCTTTGTCTCAGACCCAGTACCTTGTAGCCTCTGAGGGTATCTACCACCTCTGCCTGGGTGGCCATGCCCACCCAGATGTTAGGGAAGGCTGTGGTATTGTAGCTCAGTCCAAGGCACATCTCCACCTGGATAGGTTCACAGGCCAGCACTGTAGTGGGGAGGAGAGGGTCACAAGATGCTGTATGGCCCTGGGTCTTTGTTTCCACATGGGTCATATAGAGTTGTGAAACTCTCAGGAGGCAACACAGCTGTTTCACACATTCCAAGGAACCCTGCTGTCCCTCCAGAGCCTGAGCCTGCATTTGCCGACCCCGGGCATCATGCAGACCATTCTGATCTCAGGGAATGTGGGGTACCCACACTGGGGACCTCTTGGGTACCAAGAATACTCTTTTATATGCAAAATCTCATCGTCCTGTTTGTTTGAGACAGTCTCATTATATAGCCTTGGCTGGCCTGAAACTCAGAGATCTGCCTGCCTCTGCATCCCAAGTGCTACCCCTGTGCTCCCATGCCTGGCAAATCTAACTATCTTTGAAGTAGACTCTGGAGAGGGACTCTGTATGTGATGGAGGTAGTTGATTCTTGACTCCTACATTCCTATGTCTTTTTTTTTTTTTTGGTTTTGGTTTTGGTTTTTTTTGAGACAGGATCTTTCTGTAGCCCCAGCTGGCTTGGAACTTGCTATATAGACCAAGCTGGGCTCAATTTCACAGAGATCCAACTGCCTTTGCCTCTTGAGTGCTGGGATTAAAGGTATGTGCTACCACATCCAGCTTCCCATGTCCCTATGAGGTGACAGCAAATGCCATGCCCCCACCAACTGAGAGTCCTTTCAAGACTGTGAAAGGGTCAGGAAAGCGAGGCCCAGACCATCAAAGAGGGAAGAAAGGGATGTGGAGAAGAGTGTGGGAGGGTTTCTCTGAGTGGGGCACACAGGCTGTTCTGGTCTGCAGGCCCTGTTCAGGATGCCAGGGGCAGGCTCCTCACCTGGGGGTTGGATCAAGGGACTGCTACAGTTGTCATTGCTGTTATCTTTGCAGTTTCTCCACAAGTCACACATCCATTGCAGATCCCTACAGCCTCCGTTCTGGCAGAGCTCTCTGGGCCTACAAGGGTCTGTGGGCACAGGGGCATGACAGTGCCCTAGGACATGCCTGTACCTACTGCCCTCCAGGTGCTCTTTGATGTTCCTTGGAAGAACCTCTGTTGCCCATATCCACCTTCCCAGAGGAACCTACTCTCTGTGGCATTGAAGGCCCGGTAGGTGGCTGAGAAGCCACTGTTGCTGACACCGTCATCTGTTCTAAAAAGCACAGTCACCTGGTGCTGTGAGGAGACAAGGTGGAGCAGTGGCTTTGTCCCACAGAACCTGCCAAGAACAGAGAAGTGTCCTGGGGACAGGCCACTGTCCAGGCCTTGGGGCTCTGAGCTGGGCTTCGGCCTTCTGGGGGTTATAGGTAACAAGCTTGCTGACATACTATTTGGTTACAAAAGTATTAAATGACTTCTTGAACTTGACCCCTTAGAGATGGGAAGAGTCAGGGAGGGAGTGGAAGGAAAGGCGCTGCAGGTTGGAAGAGTGTGGCAGGGGATCGTGGAAGTGAAGGCTTGGAGATAAGAAAGCACATGTTGTTTCAGGGTGCTAGTAAATTGAGCTCTGGCTTGAAGCAGCACAAGACAGTGAAGCTGGGGACTCGGGCCCACATGAGCCTGGTCTGTCAGGCTGTAGGGGACCGGTTGCCTACTGCTCTTGTCCTGGTTGGTACCTGCCCAGGAGGCTGAAGGTCCCTGAGTTGCTGGTCTCATAGACTTCCATGTAGTCATACTTGCACTCCTCCTGTGCCTCCAGGCTGAAGTTGTGGAACTGTAGTTCTACACCATGTCCCACAGGCACTGAGATGTGCCAGGCACAAAACTAGGGGAGGACACAGATGGGATAACTCACAGGGACCTGGACATTCAAGGGGGTTTGTTACCCAGAGCAACCTAGGCAGGGGATGTGTGGTGGTTGCCCACCTTACTTCCATCAAATAGGAAGGGCCACTCTGGGCTCACACCTGTAATTCCGGCACTTGAGAGGAAGAGGCCGGAGATATAGAGGTCAAGGTCAACCTGGACTAGATACTAAGTTCCAAGGTAGTCTGAGCTATATTGGGAGACTCTGTCTCAAGGAAACAAAAGCTGGGGGTGTAGTGAAGTGATAAAACACTTGCCTAGCATGTGCAAAGCCCCAGGGTTGAGCTCCAGTATGGGAGAAACAATAAGGCTTGGCACGGTAGCTCACACCTATACTCTCAGCATTCAGGAGGCTGGGGCAGGATTCCCATGAGATACAGATCAGCATGGGCTACAGTGTGAGACCTTGTCTGTAAATAATAAATAAATACCCTTTAAAGATGTCCGGTCTCAGAGATTGGTGAGTTTACCCAGCATGGTAATATCTGGGTATGCAGTTAGTACTTAAAAATGCCTCCTTCTGGTCTGCTTGATCTGACCTTCCCAAGTACAAGACAATACCTGTTCCCAGTCATACCAACCTAGGCACTCTGGTGTTCTCTGTGTGCTATACCAGTCCCCACACGCACTGTACTTACCTGTTGTTGAGGATACTGCTTTGGGTAGTTAGGAGAGGAGAACACACCCTGGAGCCCAATCAGATTCCCTCCACACTCTGCAGAAAGATCAAATGGCCCATGAGTGGCCAGGCAAGAGAATTCTGGACCAGAAGAATGACTGGACAAGGGGTGCTGGTGAGAGCACTGAAGTTCAGGTCTGGGTCAGAGCCGTGGAGCCCTGTCTGAACCTGGGTTAGAAGCCTGAAGACTGTGCTTGCTCTTTGCCTGGCAGCACCCTTACCAGAGATCTTGGAGCTGCAGTTGGTCTCATCACTGCCATCAGCACAGTTGACCAAACCGTCGCACACAGAGTCAGGTTGCAGGCAGAGCTGGCCACAGTGGAACTCATTATGGGCACAACTCCCTAGAGAGGGGCATGTACCACTGGTGGGGGGAGGCGTGTCAGAATCCTACAGAGTCCCCTCCCTTTTTGCCAGTACTGGGAGTAGGTGGAAGGGAGGCAGGTGTGAACATGGTGGGAAGCCACTCACAATGCCCAGGTACCACAGCCTGGTACCAGGCCTGGAAACCAGACCCTTCTATACCGCTGTCAGAGATGAAAGCCACACGAATGTGGCTGGCGTTGATGTTGAACGTGGCGGGAGGCACTTTCCCACATATCCTGCAAGAAGCCAGGTTGAGGGTGATGGAGGCTCTGAGTTCAGGTCAGAAACAGGTCAGAGAAGGGAAGCGAACTTCCCTAGGCCTCGTAGCAAGGCAGTGGCAGGGGAAGGAGCAGAGGTCAGGTTTGTTGATTTCCTTCTAGTCCAGCCTTTCTGCTTCAGCTTCCTGTTTCTCTACACTTCAGACAGGTGAGATCCTCTGAGTGTAGAGAGACCCACCTGAGAAGATGGCCTGCTGACTCAGTGGTGATTTCCAAGCGATCAAAAGAGCAGGAGAACACACCCTGTATGTTGAGGGCTTTGATCTTGAGCTGTATTGCCTGGTCTGTGGCCACCTGGATATTCCAGATGCAGTGGCTGTTGGGTGGGTAAGGGTCTGGGTAGTTGGGGCTGCTGAAAAATCCTCTTGGACCAGGAAGGAGGCCCCCACAGGCTGCAGAGATGGAAGTTAGAGTTCAGAGGTCAACAGGAGAGAGGCCTTCCCGCTCCACCAAGGTGCCTCTTCCAGGCCTCACCTCCCTCCTGTCATCTTGGGGCCGCCTTCAGAAAAGCTTCCCTCAGTACTCACTGGTTTGGTGTGTGGGGCTCATACCTGCTTCCTGCTGCCCTGTGGTTGCTGGGTAGGTGGTGGTGGTGGTAGGGTTGGCGGTAGGGGTAGTACCCATGATGGGCAAGCCTTGGGTAGGCAGTGGGCTCTCGGTGGCCCTGGGGAGCGATGTAGCCTGCAACTCTGGGGGTAGGAGGATGGAGGAGAAGCATTTATAGGAGTTGGTCTTTGGGGCTAGTAGAGCAGCTCATGGACTTCTCCATGTAAACTCCTCCCAAGCACACAGAGTACTTACGGGGTAGGATGACAGGTACCAGTAGCCCCAGCAGCAGGAGCAGCAGGCCACTGAGCAGAAGGATGAAGAGCCAGGAAAAGTGGCAGTCTGGTTGCAGCCCTCGGGGACGCCGGCCTGCAGGATGTGCACAGTAGGCTTCTGAGAGGCACCCCTCCCGTGGACATCTTTCATGTCCTACTGTCCTCAGCTCCTGTACTGTGTCCTACCCACAGGCCACCCCTGAAACAGTTACCGTGCTGGGAAACGTGGAGGCTGTTGGTGGTATCTTGCTGCAAGGCCGGTAGAGGGCAAGAAGACCCTACTTCGGCCTCAAAAGCTGGATTGCAGAACTCCATCTGGAAGGCAAAGGCTTGTGGGCTGAGGCAGGCAAGGACATGAGGACATGGGGTCGGGGGGGTTCCATGTGGGCCTTACATTGCTCATCTCAGTTGCCTCTGGGCAGAGGATGACATCTGAGTAGTCTTTCATGGCCCAAGGTTCTGCATGGCTTTCTGGAGTCCCTGTGACAGTCCAAGGCTCCTGAGGGCTCACTCCCTGACCATAGCTCTCTATCAAGTGAGCAGGCCTTTACTTTCTGAGGAACAAGGCTGCCAGGCTAGACCAGTTCTCTGACTGCCTTTGGCAGACCGGCTGGGTCTCCAGGCTATTCTGTCTCCATGTGGGGGAGGGAACTGATTCGAGAAGGAATTCACAAAGGCACAGAATGGTCCTTAATCCAACTCAGCTGAGGATGCTGAGGTCAAGACCCTGGCACCAAGAGGCAGTTCTTAAAGGCACAGGCAGTGGCTGTGAGTACCTGCAAAGGAAGCGAGTGTTCCGTGGGGATGCAGAGCACACCATGCCTTTCCTTCTTACCCAAGGTATTGAGGGAGCTCCTGAAGAGTTCTGAGGGTGGAGAGTATGACTGTAGTGCAGGCGTTGGGGCCCCAGGTGGTCTGAGAGAGAGGGAAGCTGGGGTAGAGGCTGGCTGTTTAAGGTCTATGCTTCCTAAAGGCCCTGAACAAAGCCAGTTATCCACCACTTCTTCCCATCTGAGTGACAGTCATTAGCTAAGCCAGAGTCTTTGGAAAGCAACCCTCCTTTTAAACAGTTTAAAAAAATATTTTTATTTTATGTGTATGAGAGTTTTGCCTCCGTATATATAAGTGTACCATGAGTGTGCAATGCCCACAGAGGCCAGAAGAGGACAGCTGTGAGCTGCCATGTGGGTGCTGGGAACCTAACCCATGTCATCTGGAAGAACAAGAAGTGCTTTTAACTGCTAAAACATTGCTCCAGCCCCTCTCCCCTTTTTTGTTTTTTGAGAGAAGGCTCATGTTACCCAGGCTGTCTTCAAACATGACCTTGGACTGTTTTTTTTGTATGTGTATTTATGTATGGTATATTTGTGTATGCATATGTATGTGCACAAATGTGTGTGGGGGTGTGCATGCATGGGTGTGCATGTGCAAGTGCAACTAGAGGCTAGAAGTTGACACCAGGTGTCTTCTTTGGTCTCTCTCTACCTTGACTATAGAGGCAGGGTCTCTCACTTGAACCCAGAGCTCCTCGATTGTGCTAGTCTAGCTGACCATCCTGCTCCAGGGATCTCCTGTCTCTGCTTCCTGAGTGCTGGGAACACAGGAGGGCTGCCATGCCCAACTGGCATTTGGAGCTTGTATATGGGTGCTGGAGATCCCAATGGCAAGTGCTTTACCTGCTGAGCCATCTCCCCAACAGGACCTTGATCCTCTTGTCTCCACATCCCAACTGCTGCAATTACATGTGTGCACTACTGCATGGTGCTGGAGACTAAATCCAGGCTTCATGCATGCCAGGCAAGTGCTATACTAACTAAGCTGCAGCCCCAGCTCTATTTGTTGTTGTTTTGTTTTGAGACAGGATCGGTCTGTGTTGAGGCTAGCCTCAGATTTGCAGCAGTTCTCTTGCCTTAGCCTTCTAAGTGCTGGGATTATAGGTATGTGACTAGGACTAGAAGCCATTACAGGAAAGTAATGGCCTGAGGAGATGGCTTCCCACATTTGGGTCCCCAAGCCTTTAGGAGAAAGGGAGTTGAACCTAAAACTGAGTAAATCCTAAGCACGCGCTTCTGTGGCATACAACTTTCACTTTCTGAGGGGGCTGAGCCATGTCAGGAGAGCAGAGGGGTTAGAGTGCCTCCAGAGAAGGGTCAAGGGAAGGGTTCAATGGAGACAGAAGAATCAAAGCAGATTTTTTTTTCTTTTTTTTTTTTTTAAAAATTTTTGGTCTTTTTGAGACAGGGTCTCCTTGTAGCCCCAGCTGGCTTGAAACTCACTATGCAGACCAGGTTAGGCTTAAACTCATAGAGATCCACCTGCTTCTGCCTCCCAAGTGCTGGGATTTAAAGGTGTCTACCACCACTCCTGGCAAATTTTTTCATTTTGTATTTTATGTATATGAGTGTTTTGCCTGCATGTATGTAAGTGTACCATGTGCATGCAATGCCCGTGGAGGCCAGAAGAGGGCAATGGATTCCCTGGAACTGGAGTTAAGGATGTCTGTTAGCTGCCATGTGGGTACTGAGAAACAAACCTGGGTTCTCTGCAAGAGCAGCCAGTGCTCTTAACCACTGAGTTATCTCTCCAGTCCCAGTTTCTAAATGGACTCACAACTCTGAGTTGGTATTGTCATGCTCAGATTACTGATGAGGTACTGGGGCCAGAGAGATGAGTAATATTGAACTATGATTGCTTGCCACTTCCTTCTGCCCTTGGTATCCCACACAAGTGCTTGCTAATATCACGAAAGACCAAGGCCAGGGGACCCTCAGCAGTGTCCAGTTCAGAGAGAACTAGCAGGGCCCCACCGGATCATGCTGGTTTTGCTGCTGGACATGTGTGACTGTTTCAGGCTGGGTATTCAGCTCACTTCCTAATAGGTGCAGAGTAGGAAAATTCTGCAGAGTCTTGCCAAATGCAGTCACCAATTCAACCAAAAGTGGAGAGCTCAAACGAGAGAGAACCGGGTGAATTCCATTCTGCCTCTGCCACAGCCAGGTGGTATGGCCTTGGGTAGGTCTGAGTCCTCTGCACCCTCACTGCCAAAATGACAGCATGGGCAAGGTGACCGCTATGGTCCCACTTGTGAAGCTTTATAAAATATGAATTTTTCTGAGCACTGATCAATCAAAAATGAATTCTAAGACTGGTGAGAGACTTAGAGAGTAAGGGCACTTGTTGCTAAGCCTGAAAACTTGAGTTCAATCCCTGGAATCCACATGGTAGAGGAAGAGAAACAACTCTCAAAAGTTCTACAAACAAGCCATGATATGCACATGCTACCCCCCCTAAAATAAATAATAAATGTAAAAAAATGAATTCTCTAAATTGAGGCCAGGGAACCACCGGTATGTAAATTCCAACTTGAACGTGTATTTGGAGAAAAAGTGACTTTAGAGTGAAAACACCCAAGCAGAGACCTTCAATTCACAGGTGAAGCACTAAGGCGCACAAAAAGCGAGGTTCCTGTTCAAGGTCACAAGAGCAAGCATAGAGGGCGCACCTTCCCTCAGGCAAGGCTGGCAGGCACAGCAGCGTGGGGGAAGAAACCCAAGTTGCTAGGAGGTGGAAACAAAGAAATGTGGGGACAGACCTGCTTGTGTTTGGGGTTTGCACAGGACTAGGGACTGTTGCCATGGGGATGAGAAAGCACCACAGGGTAAGTAGTGAAAGGATTGCTGGGAGCCAGGGCTGAGGGTTTTAGTTGAGTCCTTGCTTCAGTATTCTCTGTTCCCCAGGGGAAAACTACCAAAACAGACCAGTGGCTTCTACTTCCAATGACAAACTAGTCACCATCTTCCTGGCTACAGGCCTGTTTCTCTCTCAAAGAGGATCTTGTTTACCTGTGGTTGGGAGAAGCCATCACCTTTTAAATATCTTATCCTGGGTGGGTAGGGAAGTCCAAGAGAAGTCACAGGGTTTGTGTTGCTGCTTTAAATCTTTCTTCTCATGTTGTAGATGTGGCTCAGTAGGTAGAGCATGGGCCTAGTGTACCAGAGGCCCTGGGTTTGATCCCCAGCACCACCTAAAATGGGATGGCAGAGACACAAAGGCCTATAATGGAATCCCAGTCATTCCAGAGGCAGAGCCAGTTGGACTACAAGAGACCCTGTCTCAGAATAACAAAAGTTAAATCTTTCTTTTCCATTCTTGGGAAATGCCCAGATAAAAAGCCCTTGCCACAGCCTTCCTTCATGATGTGGGCCACACAGCAGCACACAGGCCCTGTTGACAGCAGGTTCTTGTATCTCAGCAAAAACAGGCCTTGATTTTTTTTTGAGTGTCAGGAGCAGTGACAGTAGCTAGAAAGAATCCCAATGGGACATTCTAAGCTTAGGGTGAGGGGATGGGGTGGGGGTAGGGCAGGACATTCAGCTTCGTTAGTTCAAAGATTAGTTGAAGAAACGGAAAAGCTGAACAGTACCAAGAATTGAGAGAGAACCCCTCCCCCCAAGAGACAATGGCTTCTCAGGAGAGTCTTAAAGAGTTTATCTCTTTAAATATTTAAGTCTGCAGTATTCCTTTCATTTTGAAAGAGACTCATATGTAGCAAAGACTGG
This sequence comes from Nannospalax galili, assembly GCF_000622305.1. Taxonomy (NCBI): domain Eukaryota; kingdom Metazoa; phylum Chordata; class Mammalia; order Rodentia; family Spalacidae; genus Nannospalax; species Nannospalax galili. Next base: position 714,457 of record NW_008360328.1, read on the forward strand.
CCTCCAACTTGCTGTGTACCCTGGAATGGCCTTGAACTTCTAATCCTTTGTCTCTACCTCCACTCCTTCAAGCGCTGGCATTATAGGTGTGTGCCATCACACCTGGCTCTTATGTCCTGATGAAAGGTCTTCTAGAGGTGGGACTATAACTCAGGGGTAGAACACTTGCTTATCATGAGCTGGAGTTACAGATGGTTGTGAGCTGCCAGATATAGGTTCTGGGAACCAAACTCAGGGTTTCTGTAAGAGTAGTACAAGCTCTTAACTGTTGAGCCATCCCTCCAGTCTCAGAACCAACCCTGTAACACAGAGGTAGCTATTTCTTTTTTCTTCTGTTTTTTTTTTTTTTTTGAGATAGGGTCTCCCTGCGGCCCCAGCTGGCCTTGAAGTCACAGAGATCCTATTTGCCTCTGCCTCCTGAGTGCTGGTATTAAAGGCATGCTCTGCCCCGCCTAGAGGTAGCTATTTCTAAGACCTAGTGGGAAGTGGAGGCTTTCCTTTTATCAAGGACCAGCCCCAGTCACTTCTATCCAGGCCACGACCCTCTGCTCTAAGACAAGCAGCACCATATTCAGCATCTGCTAGAGATGCTTCAGGAGATGCCTGCTTTTGCTCATCATAGGTCTGCGTGGGTGTTTCAGTAAAGCACCAACAGCCCCTAGATCAGTAGTTCATTTACAGAAATGTGAGCCTGGTATGGTGGCTCAAGCCTGTAATTGTAGCACTTGGAAGGCTGGGGCAGGAGGATTGTTGTAAGTTCAAGGCCACCCTGGGCTATAGAGACCCTGTATTTTTTTTTTTTTTTAAGAGTTGTGGGGCACTGGTGAGATGGATTAGTGGGTAAAGGTACTTGATTTTAAGCTCAGTGACCTGAGATTGATCCCTGGGACCTACATGGTGGAAGGAGCACTGATTCCTGCAAGTACCCACACATGCAAAATAAATGTAAAAAATATTTTTTTAAAAAAGACAGGGTCTTACTATGTAGCCATGGCTGGCTTAGAACTCACTATGTAGACCAGGCTGGTCTCAAACTAAAGAGATCCACCTGCCTCTGCCTACTGAGTGCCAGGATTTAAGGCACGTCATCACATCTGGCATGTAAAAAAATTTTTAAAAAGTTACCAGATATGCTAAACTTCCAAAGTGTTAAGACAGTGCCATAAAGGATAATGTTCTTAGTAGACAGATGGTAAAGTCTTTAGACATGTGGTATCCTGCATGGCTAAATGTTTTGGCCAAAAGAATAAAATACACATACATACAAGGAAAGGTCAATCTGAGAATGGAGATGAATATAGTGTGTGAAATGACACTATTCCAACCTGAATAAAACCTAGAATGGCATAGCTTAAGTAAGGGAAGGGTGACTTTCCAGAACTTAGCACTTACAGACTGGATGAAACAGTGAACTATATGACCCTCACTCAGTGGGAGGACTTTGGGGGTTCAAGCCCCTCCCAAATCGAGATTGCATCACACACCAACTTCTTTCTCAAATCTACTATTTATTTTGTACAAGGTTCCACTGTACATTAGACATTCCTCTACTCTTGCTTACACAGTAAACAAGTGTACACCAGCCCTTGGGCTCAGGTTCACAGGTCTTCCCTAGAGAAGGCTGTCAGGCCAGGTAAACTCAGGGTGTCTTTTTTTCTGGTGCCTCATCCTGGGAACGCTTCTGCACTCTAGGTTCTGAGGGCATAAGCCAGGCCCAGCTGTGGGGGTGTGCAAAATTGCACAGTGCAAAATGCATTAGTGCTGAACAGCTTGGCTCTTGAGACAGCACAGACTTTTGTCTAACAACTTAGGGTGAAATCAAGCCCATGGGAAAGAGTCATAGGAGGCAAGATGTCTCCAGACACCCAGGCTCCAGTGCCCAGGGTAGGACTAAAGACCGATGCCAAGAAGAGGTGAGGGGTGGCATGGGTGTCCCTGAGCAGCTCGGTCCAGAGGGCCTGTGTCTAGGAGGCTCTGAGAAGGGACAGGTGGCAGGAAGGCTGGGGGACAGGGACATTAAGTAGAGAATAAATTAAAGGTTTGAGACTTGTGCTATCTATCCTTCAAACAGCTGGGGAGTAGACCAGGGGTGGGCAAGGAGGTCAGCAGGAAAAACTTGATACGCTATCTTAAGAAATCTTTTACCTACTTCCCTCTTACCTCACTGCAATGCACAACCTGCCAGGGGCCAGGGGCTAAGGGCAGGACCCCATCCCCTCCCCGACCCCAGTGGTTTTGAACAGGGCACTGGGATAAAGGGAAACAGGTGAGGGATATTTCAGGGAGGGGAGTTATCTCCTGGTCCCCAAATGCTATAAGGCACAATTCTTGGAGGCAATTAGATTCCATCCAAAAACATTTTTTTTTTTTTTAAAAAAAAAAACGGAGGGAAGAAACTTCAAAACAAACTTACTTAGATCCCAGGTCTACTGCAACTATGTTTGGGCCTGGCCAATACTCACCTAGCACCACAGGGGGCTAGCGTTAGGAAAGCTGTATTGAAAGAATTAAAAAAAAAACAACAACAACAACAAAAAGGGCCAGCCCAAAGTGCCATCTGTGAAGGTGTGAAAGAGAGCGGCTTTTGTTACAGTGACTAAAAAAGTTGGGCTTTTCAAAACCCAAAACAGCTTTTTTCAAGATACCCCCTCATCTGTACCCCTGGACTTAGCAGCGTTTAGTGTGCTCTTGGCTCATGGGTATTTCCTGCTCTGGCCAGGTGAGCAGATCCGGGTGGGTTCTGGGTGCCTGCTCCTCAGTACACCATCCAGCAGTGATGACCCAACAGACTCCAGAGGGTGCTGTTCTCCTGGAAGGTGGGGGGGGCTGGAGAGGGCAGCAGGTGGATGGAGGATCTTCTTCCCACAGACCACTGTTGTTTATTACACACAGGAAAAAAACCACAAGCTTAAAAATGCAAACAAGAGAAGCCGAGGGAACATTGCTCGGTCTCCATGTCCAGTTTGCCTTCCCTGACAGGCCATGGCTCAGGGGCACTGGGTTCCTTGCTCCAGACCCTGACCAGGCTGTATCAACTTCTGCTCGGCAGCTTTGTTTTAGTTTATTTTTCTCTTACTTGTCAGGATTTTGTTGGTTTTTTTTTTACTTTTTAAAAAACTTAGGATGTGGGGCCACCACAGGGAATGGGAAAGGGATGTAGCTCTTCAATGCTACATACGGGAGGGTGGACTGGCCAGTTCATAGAAGAGCAAATAGGCGTCGCTGGTGCGCACTTGGCTGGAGGACATGGGTGTGACACTGTGGAAGAGCAGAGGAAAGTCAGAGTCCTGGCAAGGAAGGCCATGGGGACACAGTTGAGTGGTTTAGGGAATGTCTCTAACCTCTCTTAAGCCAAGCTAACCTCTTTCAGTTTTTTTTTTTTTCTTGAGACAGGGTCTCATGTAGCCCAGGCTAGCCTCATACTTGCTGTGTAGCTGAGGATGACCTTGAATTCCTGATCTTCCTGCTTCTATCTCGAAGGTGCTTGGATAACAGGTGTGTGACACTATACTAGTTTTCAACAGCCTCCAAATGGGCCACAGACCCCTGTATACGGTGTACGTTTTGACTCTGACTTGTTTTCCATTCAATATGGAGGCTGTGCAAGTCAGTGAAGTATGGGTGATTTGCTGACCTGTCTGAGTCCTTTTCCCTCACCTGGAGTCATTGAAAGTGTGCCATTCGCCTGTCACTGGACTTCGGCAGTAGGCTGTGTAATGGCCACCCATGGTGGTTCCAGAGTGATTGGACACAGCATACAGGTTGTAAACAGCATGGTCTGAGGAGGAAGCACAGATGTCAAGCCCCGGAAGCTCTCCTGCCCCATTCTCTCCCTCCTGCCTCTTATTTACCAAATTTTTCTGTAAAGAAACTAGAGCTTCTACTTTTAATTAAAAATTTTTGTTTTATATGTATGAGAGTTTTTGCCTACATGTATGTAAAGGGCACTATGTACATGCAATGCCCGAGGAGGCCAGAAGAGGGTGTTGGATTTCCTGGAACTGGAGTTACAGATGGCTGTTAGCTGTCATGTGGGTGCTGGAAACTGAACCCAGGTCCTCTGTAAGAGCAGCCAGTGCTCTTAACTGCTGAGCCATCTTTCCGGTCCCACTCCAGCTTCTACTTTTACAAAATATTTAAATTACATTTTACTATTATTTATTTATTTATTTATTTATTTATTTATTTATTTATTTTCATGCCAGGACACCAGTGTGGAGGGAGGGCAGAGGAATCAGTTCTCTCCTTCTACCATATGGGTTCTGGGAATTGAACTCAGGTTCCAGACTTGGTAGCAAGCACCTTTACCTGCTCAGCCACCTCACTGGCCCCGTCTTTCCCACTCTTTTCCTAATCCACTCTAGCTTCCTGTCACCTTTTTGCCTCCCATTGATTCTTCCCTTCCTGCTGAAAGATACTCACTGGTGTTTTCTGAGGCAAATTCTCTCAAGTCCAGGTCTCTTAGTGGGAAATTCACAAATGTTGTGAGCTTGCTGGTTCGTATCCTGGATTCTGAGAACCGCTTCAGGTCTGGGATTGCTGTGAGTCAAGGACAGAAGGCACAGAAAGGAGAGAGAGACAGGCTTGAGGAGACAGAGTCCTAGGGGACAACTCTTTGCTCAGGAAGCAGAAAAGCAAACAGTCCAAAGAAGTCTACATGATTCATTTTTTTTCCTACTCTGCTCCCCTCCCCTTTTGGCTTCTTATCCTCAGTCACCCTGAAAAGTCAGGTCTCTACCCTGGTGGGCCTTAAGGATACGCAGCACCAAGATCTTTGGGAACCTCTGGACGGAGAACTTCTTTATACATCGTTTTCTGGCTCGGCAGCGACAGCATGTCTGAAAGTTAAGATAAATGGAGCTAGAGAGAACTTGTGGGCTGAAGCCAGTAACTCCTCGGGTAGACCTTCCCCTTCTTCACTATTAGTAAGGAATGACTTACTGGCTTCTCATCCCCATCCAGCACATCCTCTTTGGTGAAGAGCCTCATGCAGTCCATTAATGTTACCTCAGGATAACCTCTCTGGAGAGAAAAGAAAAAGATCAGGGATCCACAACCTGAAAAGCCAGGAGAGGGAGCTCCAAAGATGGGCAGTGGGGGGTATACCTTCGCAATGGGCAGTGAGAGGTCCCAGAAGGGATCGAAGACTGTAGAGCAGTAGCCACAGTCGGTGCATGTCAGGGAGCTCTTTAGCTGGCCAACAAAGAGATCTGGGGGAGATAAGGCCAGGAGATGCTGAATGTGGGGCGGCACTTAACCTTCCTTCTTCCCTGCTCCTTGCCTCAGGTTGAGGGCCATAGGCTGAAGCAGGGTTTCCTGGGAAAATGGTTCTTGGGGCTTCTCAAGCTCTGCTCAAAAGCAAGTAATGGCCAAAGCATCCACACACACACTTACCCCCAATCCGACTGTCTTCCCGCTCTAGATACTTCCTCCACATCTGTCGCCCCTTTTCATCATCACTAGGAACCATAGACAGAAAGGCAAACCATGTTAAGCTTAAAGGTCTATTAACTTAGATCCTTAAACATTTTATTTTGTGGTGCTGGGGTGGAATTTAGTTTTTCTCTCATGTTTATCATGCATTCTGCCACTGAGCTGTATCCTAATGGAAGGTTTTCTTGAGATAGGATCTTGCTGTGTGGCTCAGGCTGGCCTTGAACTCATGATCCCTTCTGCTTCAGCCTTCTGAATGCTGGGATTACAGGTATGTATCACCATGCTTGGCTTCAACCTTTAATCTTCAAAGGATGCAGCAAATCTAGAGGAAGCAGCTTAGTGGACAAGTGCCTCCCTAGTACACACAAAGCCCTAGGTGAGATCCCTGGCACCACACACACAAAACAACAAACCCCAACCCCTCCCAAAAACATGCTTAAAAACAACAATGACAAAGCAAATCTGAGTTTCCACAAATCATTACTCCCAAAGAAGTATAGAACTCAAGCTCACAGAAATTTCATTCATAGTAGCATTCTCCTCTTACTTACGGGAGATGATCGAGGTTCTCGGGGTTGGGCTTAGGCCTTACTGTTACTCGGTTCACCTCATTGTGAAGTCCATCCAGAAGGAAGCGAAGGAACTCCTGAGCATCCTGTTGACTGAACCCAAAGAAAGTGAGTGGACAACACAGCTCCAAACAAGACCCTGCTCATGCTGCCACCCACCTTGGGGAGGACATGCCTGCAAGGCCCTTACTTATAGCCAACAAATCGAGGTGCATATCTCTGAATCTGTGTCTTGAACTCAGATGGGCTCACCACATCATTGGGGGATGAAGTCCATATGGTCTGGATTAGTTTTGCAAACTCTGTTGGAAGGAGTGATCAGAGAGAGGGTGTGGGTGTGGAGGACAGGTAAGATATTTTCTTTCTTTCTTTCTTTCTTTTTTTTTTTTTTTTTTAGGGTCTCCCTGTAGCCCCAACTGGCCTGGAACTTCCTAGGCAGACCAGAACAGGCTGGCCTTGATCTTACAGAGATCCACCTGCCTCTGCCTCCTGAGTGCTGAGATTAAAGGTGTGTGCTACCATGCCTGACTAACCCTTTTTTTTTTTTAAACAGCATTTTATTTTTAAATTGTGTGTGGCGTATGTGTGTGCCTGTGTGAGGGTATGTGCACACGCATATGTGTGCCTGCAGACAAGAAAGGGACATTGGATCCCTGGAGCTGGAATTACAGGAAATTGTGAGCTTCCTGATGTGGGTGCTGAGAACCAAACTAGTCCTCTACAAGAGAAGCAAGTGCTCTTAACCACTAAGCCATCTCTGCAACCCCAGGTGAGACATTTTCTGTAAGTACCTTAGCTGAGTGTGGTAACATAGGCCTGTAATCTCAGGTTAAGGTAGTAGTATCAGGAGCTCAAGGGCAACCTGGGCTACATAGCAAATTCAAGGCCAGCTTGGGGTATGTGTGACCCTGTCTCAAAAAAAAAAAAAAGAAACCTACAAAACAAAAAACAAAAATGAAACCAACCAAACAAATGAATAAACAAAAAGTCAGCATGGTTGTCCATGTCTTTTATCTCAGTACTTGGGAGGCAGAGGCAGGCAGATCTGTGTTGAGACTGAGACTACCCTGGTCTATACAGTGAGTTCTAGGCTAGCTAGGGCTACAGGGAGACCCTGTCTCAGAAAAACCAAAACCATATCAAACCAAAAGCAACAATAAGAAAATACACCTCCTCCTAAATAAAGGAACTCAAACTGGAGTCAAGCATAATGGTGCATAGCTGTAATCACAGTGCTTGAGGGGCTGAGACAGGAGGATCATGATTATGAAGTGACCCAGGGTTGCACAGCAAGACCTTGTCTCAAAAAAATAACTTCTGAAACTTGAATCCCAAAGAAGGGGTAAGCAAAGAAAGACTAATTGAGTAGGGCTACATCTAAAACAGAACTTTGAGCCTAGCCCAGTGGATTAGAACAGCACTGAGCAGGGAAGCAGACCATATCCACACAGGCTCCTCACCTTCCATGAGGGCTGTGTGTGCACTGCTGGTGTGGCCCAGGTCCCGCATGTACAGCCTCTGGAGGCAGTAATCTCTCAGCTCCCGGGTGTTGCTCAGGCACTGAAGAATTGAGTTCATGAAGCACTAAAAGAGATGATCTGGGAAATTAGTAGGTATGCCATAGTTTTCTGTCTTCCATAGGCCATGTGCTCCTAGCTAATTGGCACTACTGGGATGTGGCAACAACTTTAAGAGATGGGGCCCAATGGTAGGTCTTCAGGTATTGGGGGCTTGCCCTTGAAGGAACCTGTGGGACCCCAGTCTCTTCCTCTTTCTCTCTTTTGCAACCTGGCCATAAGATGAACAGTTTTGCTTGGTCAAGTATGTGCTGCCTTGTCACCAAGCAGGAGCAACAGGATCAATTATCATGAACTAAAACCTCCAAAGCTGAGCCCAACAAACCTATCATTTTCATAGACCTATTTATCTGAGGTATGTATCATAAGGGCAGAAAGCTGACTAACACAGTGTGGGAGTTAAGATCCTTACTGGCACCTCTATAAGTTGGTACCATAGGCTCTCTGGTTCATCTACTCATAAATTAACCCTTTTGAACAGCCTCAGGTTCCTTTTTCCCAACTGAAGGCAGGTGGACGGAGGCAAGTCCCCATTATAGGTACAGGTGTTGTAAATGGTTATTTCCTATTGAAGTGTAGAAATGGGTGAACGTTCCCTGGACAGAAGTGTGTGGGAAGTGATGAGATCCAGGAAGAGTGGTAGGTAAGCTGACAGTTTCAAGGGCAAATTTTAGCAGTGCTTCCTGCTGGAGGCGGGTGAGGTAGGGCTCAGCAATTCCATGAACCATTAGTCAGGAAGGGCAAGTGTATAGCCTTTCAGAGAAGGAAGTCAGCTGAAGCTAGGAGGGGACTTGGGTTGTATCTCTAATCAGGAGAGTCTGGGATGGCCTCAGGAAAGAACTGGGCTGGGAGGAACTCACCGTGTTCCCAAGGTTTCGAAGACCTGCCAGACCCTGGGCACTTTTTGAATTCTGTAAGCAAAGAACACATGATATATGAGGATGAAGCAAAGAGTCTGGGCCTGAGCTAGGCTCTCTCATGCAACCTTCTCTCACTTATGACTGGATTATTCTCTCTTTAACCTTGGTTTTCATGCCCTGGAGAAAAGAGGACCAAGAAATGCCAATCTTTTTTTTTTTAAATTTTAATTTTTGGTCTTTTTGAGACAGCATTTCCCTGTAGCCCCAGCTGATCTATAACTCACTATGTTGACTAGGCTGGCCTTGTACTTACAGAGATCCACCTGCCTCTGTCTCCCGAGTGCTGGAATTAAAAGCATGTGCTACCACACCCAGCCAGAAATGCATACAATGAAACTGTTCTTCAGTTAGACTAGAGATTAGAACCAAAGGCTAGGAGGTTCATACATCTGGGTACATAGTCAATTCCTTGCTGCAAGAAATTTCAAGTCCCAGCCAGGTGTGGTGGTGAATGTCTGTAATCCTAGCACTTGGGGAAACAGAGATAGGAGTATCAGGGATTCAAGGTGAGCCTCAGCTAGAGAGTGAGTGGGAGCATAGCCGCAGTTACAGGAGACCCTGTCTTAAAATAACAAAAAAGGAGTTTCATGTCCCAAATCCAGGTACTATCTCAAATGACCTATATTTGTACTAGATGTTCAATATATAAAGAAACTGTCCTAATAGGTACTTTAAGGAAGTTGTGAAAGGTTAAATGACAAACCACTCTTAAGTTTCCATCTTCAGCTGGGAAAAACTCAAGCTACCTGCCATTCTGAATTGCCAGAGAGAGGTGGAATTCCTTCCAGCTGAACTCAGCTCCTAAGGGCTGAGCCTAAAGGTAGGAGGATCCTCCCTGCCTGTGTCAGGTTTCAACATCCTGACTGGAAACCCTGATGATGGTATGTGGTGCCAAGCAGAGGAAGCACCTGGTTGAAGGTGTCACTCTTGCGGTCTCAGCTACTGTGGAGGCTGGTGAGGGGGTTGGAGAGAGAACAGGTGTAGGATCTTGGGCTTGAGCACTGTTTGTCAAGGTCCCTTGGTTAATTCTGGGCTCACCTCCAAGGAGCCAGAAAACCTTCAGGCCTAAAGGGTTAACAAAACAGTTTGTAGATGAGTCTCCCAGGAAGGGGGCCTGGGAGAAGGCAACTCTGGTGCAAGACTGGCTGGGGCATGCGTGGGGCCAGCTCAGCCCTGATCAGAACAGGAGCCTGAAATAACTCAGCTAAAATTACTCATGCCGTGTGCCGACAGCCTCATAAGCTGTCAGCGGCTCAAAGCCCATGAGATTGTCAGCTTGAAGGGGGGGGGGAAAGGGGAGAGGCACAGGCTTGGGGGGGACTTTTCTCAAGAATTGCCTGGTCCATCCCACAAATAATTGTCAGCTTGAAGGGGGGGGGGTAAGGGGAGAGGCACAGGCTGGGGGAGGACTTTTCTCAAGAATTGCCTGGTCCATCCCACAAATAAGAGGATTCCTCCTCTGGCTAGTTGTCAGGTCCAATGCTAGTAGATCGGGAAGAAAACATACCCAGGAGAGACATGGTTTAAACCTTCAGCTGGAGCGAAAGGCTACTGGTATAGCAGGTCAGGTGTGAGTCTCCTCCACTAGCCTGACCTATGCAGCTGAAAAAAAAATGTGAATCCCACCACTGGGGGAATGTAGCTTAGTGACAGAGCACTTGACTGGCATGCAGGAGGAACTGGGTTCAATCCCTGGTTGTGGCAAGATGTGAATTCTGCCTTACAACCCTGATGCTCTAGCAAGAGGGACACCACACAGATAAGCCTTGGGGTACAAAGGTCTTATCAGCATTTTGGGTAATTGGCAAAAGTCTCCCCCTTCCCACCCAGAGCCCAACCAAAAAAGCACTTCAGCGATCTCCGTGTTGCCCACTTGGAGCCAGTTGCTGAAGTGTGCCCACACAGAATGCCCACTTACACCTATTTTTGGCAGCGCTTTATTAGTTCTTACCCCCTGTGCCTCAGACGACATCTGTCTAAACAGGCTGTAGAGACGCAAAGCATCCTACCACTGGTGACCATGTCCACATCTACCAAGGCAGGCTCTCAGCTGAGGTGCTTATCTCCCAAGCACTACTAGGGGTGGGGAAATGGGAGACTGGAGTCACCTGTCTACAGAGGCACTCCTGATTTCACTGACTGGGCAGCTTGAAGGTGGTAAGAGCATCTCACCCTCCATGGTTGGTATTCTGGGGGCCCTAACTCTTCTTTTGGCTTGGGGCTGGGAGAAGGGAGAGGCTCTCCTAAGCTACCCACCATTAGGACCTCTGTTAATTTTTCTAGTGTGGGAAGGTCATGCTTTTGTCTAAAATCTCCTGAGGTCAAAAATCCCTTGCCAATGTTTTTTTCCTTTTTTCTTTTCATAGAGACAGGGTCTCAACTATGTTGAGCAGACTGGCCTTGAACTTGCAGCTATCCCTGCCTCTGCCTCCCAAGTGCTAGGATAACGGGCATTTGCCATTGTGCCTGACTCGCCAATTTCTGAGTGTTCTGTGTAAAAGGTGGGGGGATTATGGGAGTTGGGGGTGGGAGTGGATGGGGGGAGCAGAGCAGCTCCAGGGAAAGTCAGCACTTTCCATCCCAGAGAGGAACAAAATGTCCCAGGAGTGAGTGACCTTTCTCCAGGGCAAACAATCCTATCTCAGGGCTGGCAGAGAGGGAGGCTAGGAACTAGAGAAGGTGGGACAGAGACCCTGCAGAGTCAGTCTCTCACAATGACAGCAGAAGGAAATGATTCCAGCTGTTGGGCTGGGACTCAGGTGCAGAGTTGAGCAAGTTCAGACCCATTGCTTCCTTACACTTAGGCATCAGCAATCCTAGCTTTGACTCAGTAGCAAGCACTATTCTAGAGAGCAGATGCCACCTCCATTGTCAGTAAACAGCACTCCTCTGCCAGGGCAGGAGCGGGGGCTCAAAGAGCCTAGATGCGGGTTGGCATCTAGGGATGGGCCTGTAAGAAAGGTGGACTGAAATTGTGACTTCACACTGGAGACCCCAGCCGAGCGCTTTTCTGTTTGCTTCACCTGCATGGTGAGGGTCAGCTATGTGTCCTGCCTGCAACGAAGGTGCCCGGTGTAGCCCTGGCATGGGGCACGGCACGCATTGCCAACACGGGAGCTGGTGCCTGTTACATAAGACCTGTCAAGCTCGGGCCCCTTCTCCCTTTCCCAAAGGGACAGTGCCCAACCTTAGCCCCAGCATTACTCCAGAAGCTGCTTCAATCAAAGGGATCCACTGCCCACTTCACACAACTGAAGAGGGCCAGCAAGGGAATGGAACACTTTTTCACCTGTCTGCAACCTCTGCCCTTCACGGGGTCAAAGCACCCTAGCATTGACCCCTGAGGGGGAGTCCATTTGGGAATAGGGAGGGGGAGGGGGAGGCCCCCTTTTAATCACCTTCCTTGTTGGGGTTTGGCCTTGGAGGGGTCACCCCTGAGTCCAGCCTGCTGTCGGTTCCCTCTAGTCACACACCAGCCTTAGTCAAGGTTACGCTTGCCTGCACCTGTCTTGATAGGTGGCTGGAATTAAGAGGCCAAGAGCCACCTGGTGCCCGGGTCACGCAGGAAGGGGTCAGGGAACCTCAGGGGCTTGGACTTCAACAAGAGAGGTCTGGAGTAAACCTGCGATCGCCAGGGTAGGGGGCATCCCTTGCTAGGAGACCCTTGGAAAGGAGGGGGAAAAGCTGGAAAAGGCTGTCCCTTTCGCGCCTAGAGACTCGTAGTGGGCTGGAGGTAATCCCGGGAGCAGGCGGGACCTTTCTCGTGGGGGTTCCGGAAAAGGGCCCGCGTACCTTGGCTTTGTTGAGCAGAAGCCCCACGAAGGTGGAAAGCAGCAGGGACGGGGACAGAGGGGAGCGTGGCCGCAGCTCCTTGGCGAGGGCGGGAAAGGGGGCGGCAGGGGGCTCTTCGGGCAGGGTCACGGTGTAGGAGGTGCGCATGCTGCGGAACGGGCGGTGGGCTCAGCCCCAAGCCCCACGCTGCTGGCCAAGGGGTTACGGGGAGTCTCCGAGCCGTGCCACAACCCGGACACCGAAGCCGGCCGAGACCGCTACAGGACAGGGTCCGCGACGCGGGGCGGCGACCGCTCCTGCGACCACCGCGCGCCAGTCAGCCTCAATCTCGCCGGCGCTCGCGCTCGGGCGGACTGGCTGACCGGCCGGCGCCTCCAGCCGCGCGACGTCAGCGCCGGGGTGGGGCCGAGCCCGGAACCACGCCCCTCCCCGCCTCCTCCCCGCCTCCTCCCCGCCCCCCGGAGCCTGCACGCGGACCCTAGCGAGGCCGGAGGCCCCGCCCTGCCCACCTGCCCCGGGCCCCCGCGCCGCGATGCTGGGAGTCTTCTCATCTCTCTTCAAAGCCGCCGACCTCCGGCCGCAAAGAGCTGTAGGAGGGCGTGGGGTCCCGGCCGGCCTAGGGGATGGACTCATAAACAATCTTTGGGGGTCCTCAGAGGACGCCTCCTTAAGATCGAGGGTCAACCCGCAGCCCTAGCGCCTATGCGGCCGGCAATTGTGAACTTGGGGTCTGTGGATTACTTTGAGAAAGTAGCGACAGCTCAGTACTCGCCTTCAGGGCAAAGTGCACAGGCGTGCACACTTCCGTCCATCATGCTGGGGGACCCAGGCCCTGAGGACGCCCAGCATCCTCACGTGGCGGGTGGCGAGGTCGATGGGCCGGGGTGAGAGACCTTTCCAAACGCCTGCCTCCAGGACTGAGCTCCCCTCCGCCTCTAGATCTGGTTTGGCCCATTACCAAGACAGGCAGTGCTCATTTTATTAGGTACAATAGGTCACCGGCCCTTTTGGCTCCAGGAAAAAATCCTTTCTGGCCCTTCCTAACCAGCTACCCAACTCCATCTCTTCTAGGATCTCAAATTTGACTTTTTTATGGGAGGGAGAGCAGAAGGCGCTCAGCTCGATGTGGGATGAGCGGTATCTGACCCCCAAGAGCCGCAATGCCTAAAAGACTAGGGGTCTTGGGAGACGGTTTGTTTCAGATGCTCCGCCCCCTCACCTAACAGGGAAGCGCAGGAATCTGCCTAGAGAAAGTATCTTGTTTGGAGCTTACAGGCTATTTTTAGCCAGTATTTTTAGCGTTTAAAAATACTCGGAGAGGCAGCAGTGTGCGCTGTTACTCATCTGTGGGCTCCTTCTGTTCCTCCTGGCATGCTCATCCCCACATGTACACGCGCACTGCACACACGACCACAGCCACATGGGATTGTGTCCGGGACACATGTGTGGGTTGTACCCTGGGCCACCCACGAAACAGCATTTGGTGCAGATGGGTGGGGAGCAGGGACTGCCTCACCATAATGCCCCCAGGAGTGGGTGGGGGGAGCCACAGGGCACTGAAGGAGGACACGTTTAGAGGCACGATCTTTAGACTCTGACCCAACCTGGCCCCTGGACGTGCTGCAATACTCCTTTTCTCCATGCTTCCGGCTTTGCAGATACGCCCTTTCCAGGGGTGGATCCCACACAGTCTGCAGCATTCATTGCATACACTTGATCACATCACTGCTGTGAAATCACTAGAGCATCTCATATGTGGTCCAGGAAGCTGTAAGGTGGTCTGTCTATTGCCTCCTTGCATTGTCACCACTCCCCTGTGTCTCTGACCCCTGCCAGCAACCAAATTGTTCCCATTCTCCTCTTAAGAGCCAGCCAGATGGCCCAGTGGGGAAAGGTATTTGCCACCAAGTCTAACCACCTCAGTTGGATCCCAGGGCCCATATGGTAGAAGGAGACAATCGACCCTCACAAGTTGTCCTCTGACAACACACTCACGCCCCGCATGCACCTGCCCACCCATACGTACAAGATAAATATATTCAATTAATTAAAAAAAAAACTAGTCGGAGTATCATGTCCCATGCCTACACTCCCTTAGGAGGCTGAGGCAGGAGGATTGCCAGGCCAGCAGGCTACATAGCAAGACCCTATCTTAACATTGTTTCCATGGTATAGCCACTAGCAAGGTGCTGACACTCCTGTAAATAACCTCTCATCCACACTCCTGTGAGTAACCCTAATGAAACTCGTTGGGTCATAAAAAACAAACCCAACAGAAGTAGAAGGTAGACTAGTTGGGAAGAGGAAGGGGATCAGCAGGAGTGGGAGGATGACAAGGGAAAGTAACGGGTGTGTGTGTGTGTGTGTGTGTGTGTGTGTGTGTGTGTGTGTGAATGTAATCAAAATATATTGTATGCATGTTTAAAATGTTATAATGAAATTCATTATTATGCATAATTGATATATGTTAATAAAAGCATCAAAAAACTACTTGGGAGCTGGCACAATGGAGCAGTGGGCAAAGGTCTTGTCATCAAACCTGATTCTAGGTCCCACATAGTAGAAGGAGAGAACTGACTGGGGCAATTTCGGTTCTGACCTCCACATGTGTGCTGTAGCATGTATGCACCCACATAGATCACACACATATACATAATACATATAAATAAATGTAATAAAAAAGACATCATTCATGCTGGGGATTGTAGCTCATCTAATAGAGTTCTTGCCTAGTATGCACTAAGCCCTGGATTCAATCCCCAACACTGCAGAAACTGGGCAGAGTGGCACACATGTGTGATCCCAGAATTTGGGAGGTAGAGGCAGGAAGATTAGAAGTTCAAGGTCATTCTTAGCTTAAGCTAGTTCTTAACAAAACTGCTGTTGAGTAAGGCCTTTTGAGAAACCAGGCACTGGTCTAAAGACTTTATATACATTATCCTAGTTGATTTCCATAATCATACAATGAAGTAATAATTATCACCTCTAGTTTATAGGTGAAGGGCCTTATGTCCAGGGAGGTCAGTGATCTGGCAGGACCACAAGGCAAATAAATGACAGTATAAGGCTTTGAACCCCAAACTTGTCTTACAGTCAAACTCATGCTTTCATCAACTACTAAGAAATTCTGGGATGTTTTTCTTGCTCTCTGCCAATTACCTAGCTGTAAAATCTACTAAAAATTCAAGTCTTGCCAGGTGTGGTGCACACCTGTAATCCCAGCACTTGGGAGGCAGAGGAAGGAGGATTGTGAGTTTGAGGCCAGCCTGGATTATGTAATGAGAACTAGTCTCAAAAAAAAAAAAAAAAAAAATTCAATTATTGAGTCCATTTAAGTATTTCTTATATAACTTTTTAGGTGTGAGAGTGGAATGCCAGCTTTATAATCACCTCACCTTTTTAAAACATTTGTGTGTATGTGCATGTACCCATACATGCCATAGCTCATATGTGGAAGGACATGTGGGTTTGAATTAAGGTCATCAGCTTTGACAGCAAACTCCTTTACCCATTGTACCATCTTACCAGCCCTTATCATCATTAGCTACTTAAAATTAGCACCCCACATAGCATGAAGAACTAAGGATTGCTCAAACCCAAGGCTTAGGTATGCTAAGCAAGTACTGTACCACTTAGTCATATCCCTTGCCCCTAAGTTGAGAAATATTCTCCTAGAAAAAGTAGAAT
>NW_008360328.1:730621-735354 GCF_000622305.1 Nannospalax galili
GGAGACCAGCGTGGTTTATGAAATAAAAACTAGTCTAAAAAAAAAAAAAAAAAATTCAATTCTCTGAGCATATGGAAGGCCCTGGGTTTGATTCCTTGCATGATAAAAACCAAACCAGAGCAAACCAAACCAACCCTCCTTGGATCTGGGACTGGGGATACAGTTCAGTGGTCAAGCACTACCTAGCATGTGCAAGGCCTTGAGTTTGATCCTCAGCACTACAACAAACAAACAACAAACAAAACAGCAAGCTTGGGTCTTCCATGAAGCCCTCCATAATTAATTCCACCGAGTCTAAACACCCCATGACTGCCCATTTCCTCAGTCTATGAGCATTCAGTTTACATGCTGTTAATTTATTTTAATATATTTATCTTTGTTTTATAAGTATCTGTAAAACTTTTGCAAATGGTCTCAGTGTGTGACTTGTCTTGCTTGTGCCAGTGCACTGGAACCTCCTCCAGGACAGGGTTGTGGGTTCTCTTAATGAGGTCTTAATGAAGAGGGCCAGACCAGGCTCTGCTGGGAATCCTGAAAGTCCCAGTTATCCTCAAAGAGTGGGGGTGTGTCTGGTTTTGCATGCTGAGCAACTGTGCTGTGGGTGGGAGTGCTTCCCAAGAGGTACTCACCCACTGTGGTATTTGGCCTCTGTCCCCATGAGTTAGACTCAATGACATGTACACTCCTACCCCAGGACATCTTGGCATTGTGTCACACACTCTCCCTCTTTCCCCGGGATGCAGGAGGTTGCAGGGGAGGTGTGGGTGTTGCTGGGAGGAGGGAGGGACAGATGGGGAAAGCTGTTACATGGGAGTGCTTTGAGAAATCTAGGGTGAGAGAAACAAATTCACACAGTGTCCAGTCTTGTCCGACAGGTCTGACTGCTGCAAGATACATGTAGAGAACCATAGCTTATTTCTCAAATAGCCAAGTCCCTTTGAGACCCTTTTTCCCAGAGCCATTTCCTGAAGTGGGCTGAATACAAAGGACACAGTCATTTGGGGGATCTGAATCTGGCTAAGGCTCCTGACTTTTTCAGCCTTAAATATACAGAGCCATCAGAGCTGGCTCAGTCCTGCAGCCCAAGGCTGTCATTTCTCAGAGCCTGGACTTAGCCTGCCTCTGGTGTAGGACAGGTCATTTTCTTTACCTCAGATCCTTCCTGGCATAAATGAAAGTCCTAGCTATGAGTGCAGGAATTGAGATTATCCTGCTTCTCTCAGGTCTCAGTGGGCAGCTTTGACTAGGGTTTGGTGACACTGCTTGGGCTCAGGAAGATGTCTCAAGGCCAGCAGCCTGGATCTTAGGAGGTGCTTGTCTTTGTCAGGAAAACAGACTGGTCGCTTGATTGACTGAGGGATGAAAAGGCAGGGGCTCTGAGTTCTCCATAGGGGTTGGGTTTTTAGCCTAGTGTTTCTGGGGAGGAGGGCCCATCTATCCCTACCAGCTGTAGGAAACACTACTTCCCTGTAGGACTTGGACCCCCACAGGTCAAATGTTCTGTACTCCCTCAATCCCCAGGCAATCTGGTCTGAACCAGCCAGATTCCAGAAGCCCACACACTTCCCTTTCTTGCTTATAGCTCTGTCCCCAGTGCCAGTTTTGCGTATCCATTGAGGTAAGAGGGGACAAGAGACCACGTGAGCAGCTCCAGGCTCTGAACATGATGTTTGTTTCTGAGACTGATGGTCAGTGGAGCGGCTCCCCCAGGGGCAGGGAACATTTTGCCAGGCTTGGATTAACTTCTGTGTTGTTTTGCCCCACCCCAGCACCATATTAACTTATGGAAGACATCCTGGAGTCAGGGAGGGGGAGGGGTGAAGGGAAGACAGGATGGATGGAGGATTCTGGGCACCAATTGAGAAATGGAGCTGGGTAAGGCAGTGCCAAGGGTGGTAGCCAGGTCACAGACCACAGCGTGTCCTCACAGGATGGAGATAGTAAGACCTCACTGGTTCTAATCGTAAATCGCAGACCCACTGCCCTGCCCTTCTCAGTGGATAGGACTGGTCCTGGCCATGAACTCTCCCTTAATGTCTCTTCTGAGTGACCTTCTTGTACTGCCTGCACAGAATGAAGCCCTCAGGAAGTTTAACCTCCTCAGGGTGGCTGAGTGAATGAGACTGGGGTGGACTGGGTGAGGACCAGCCCCAGGGTCTCAGGCCGCCAAGCTGGACAAACAAGACAGCAGAGATGCAGTCCAGTGCGACTGAGTCAACAGAGAAGGCAGGGGACAGGAGAGGAAGGTCAACTTCTTGCCCTGGAGTTCTTGGGTAGCCACTGCCATCCTCTGCTTGTTCCCTCTGGAGAACAGCCTCTCACTGCAGGGTACCATTCAAGTCCAGAGTCCCACCAGAAAGGAAGAGCACATGACCTTGGCTTATATAATTTCCCTCTCACTGAACAGCTGGAACCCAAGGCTTCAGAAGATGAGTCAGCAGCCCCAGTGTCAAATAGGACCCAAAGACTCCTAGATTCCATTGCTCCTAGAAACAGGTCCCTGTGTAGACAGGAAGGGTGAGACACTGTGCTGGAGAGCAGCCTGGGCTAGACCTGGGGCCTCAGTCCTTGGCTCTGTGTGGAGGGGCAGGTGCCTTGCCTGCTGCCTGCTGTGTTCTGAAGGGCCCTGGGCCACCCCCTGGCTCTTCTTGAGGAGAGGAGGCGAGGCCTGGGCGGGGCATGTGCAAGGGCTGAGGCCAGCAGGCAGGGTGCCAGAGCTGGCTAGGGAGCAGCTGGAGGGGTGGATCAGAGGAGGATTAGAAAGGATTGTAGGGGTTAAAGCACAGGCCTGGCAGTGCTCAGTGGGAACAGCTTGTCCTTCCATAGGCCCTGGGAACAGAAGAGGTGGGGCGGAGGGGGTTGGCACTCTGGCTCCAGGCTCTCTGCAGGGCTGAGCCACCTGGGCTCTGGCTTGCAATCCCCACTGGGGTAGTGAAAGCTTATTCCCCACCTCTGAGGCTCCTGGCTCATCATTCTGTATTTTCACTGGAGTGGAGCCCTCAGGGGAGACCCTCATGGTCCTACAGCTGAGAACCCTCACCTGCTGGTATGTTGTGGGTGCCTACACAGCCTGTGCTTAGAGCTTCTGAATCCACATTCTTCCCCACCAGCTCTTTGCTTGTGCTCAGTGGAGTCTGTGAAGTTCTGAGTTCTGGTTGGCTGTTACTGTTTTATTGGATTGAGACTCCTCTATTCCCACTGTTTGCTTTTGAGCCTCGTGGCATCCCTGTGAGGTGGGCAGGGCAGGTGTGACCATTCACTTTTATAGATGAGGAAATACAGCAGAGCTGTATCCAAGGTATCCAAGGTTAAAGAGGCAAACTGTGCCTTTCAGATGTCATGGGCAACCTGCCCCAGCCTCAGATGACCTCTTTCTTTCCTACCATCGATGACACTTAGAAACACCCAGGCTTGTCTCCCATTGTAATTCTGTAAGAATGGATTTCCCTAAGGGAATTGTGAATGTACCAAGGGACCAGCCTGCTCATTTATTGCTTCCTAAAGCATCAGATGCAAGGAAAACTAACCTTTACTGAGCACCTACTATGTGACAGCCTCTTTCACAGTAATTTATGAAGTGGGAACTATGGCGCTTCCATGAACAGGTTTATGTTAAGGGAGCTGCCTGAGAAAGCTAGTTGCTTAGTACTCAGTTCTAGGTACACAGTACAGTGCTAGAAAGTGAATAAGAAGACCCTTACATGAAGTTTTGTAAAGAAACTGTGTTTGGGGCTGAAGAGATGGCTCAGCTGTTAAGAACACTGGCTGCTCTTGCAGAGGACCTGGATTCAGTTCCCAGCACTCACATAGTAGCTAACAACCATCTATAACTCCAGTTCCAGGGGAACTAGATGCCTTCTTCTGGCCTCCGCAGGCATTGCACACACACAGTACATGTACATGCAGGCAAAACATTTATACACATAAAAATAAATTTAAAAAGAGAAATTGCTTGGTTTTAGAAAGAAGTGCTTCTTGGCATGCTTAAGAGATCACTGGAAAAACTTAGGCAGATTTCAAGGCACTGTCCTCAGAGTTTGCTTCAGCTAGTCTGGGTGAACTGTTAAGCCTACAGGTGATTCTCACATGGAGAAGCACTGCTTTGTGGAAGAGAAGCTCCCTCCACTGAGGTGTGTTTTGATTGCTCCCCCATGAACAACACTGGATGTTCCAGGTGGATTCTATTCCATCCCAGGTATGGCATCTATTTCTCTCCCAGGCCAGCTCTGTCATAATACATTCTACACTGTTCTACACATACTTTCCAGTCAACTCTGATGGTCAGGGTATGAATGTCCTGGGAGACAGTTTTTGTATCTTCCATGGCACTTCCCAGATAGCCCAGCAAGGCTAAGGCACTCTAAGTAATGTTATCAAAGTTGTCTCTACAAGATCTTTAGTTACAACACACTTAGTCTATGACCCAACTATGGCTCCTGGTTCTGAACGCTTCCTCCATTAATCTGAACAAGCTCTCTAAAGTATCTTTTCTTGCTGTGGCATAATGCTTGTTTGAAAAGAGCACATGTTCTACAAGGAGGGGTATATAAGATAGAGAACAAGCCGGGCGTGGTGGTGCACGCCTTTAATCCCAGCACTCCGGAGGCAGAGGCAGGTGGATCTCTGTGACTCCAGAGGCAGAGGCAGGTGGATCTCTGTGAGTTTGAGGCCAATCTGGTCTACATAGTGAGTTCCAGGACAGCTGGGGCTACAGGGAGACCCTGTCTCAAAAA